>NC_047119.1:70637931-70755684 GCF_902500255.1 Thalassophryne amazonica
GTGTGTGTTGGTGTGTGTGTGTGTGTGTGTGTGTGTGTGTGTGTGTGTGTGTGTGTGTGTGTGTGTGTGTGTGTGTGTGTGTGTGTGTGTGTGTGTGTGTGTGTGTGTTAAACCAGATCCACAAATGTGTGCTGAAAGTAATCAAGCCCTTCCACCTCTCTTGTTCATTTTGAAATGAAAAAGCAGTTTTAATTGTATGTTTCTCATTTCATTTCAAGTGTAAAGAAAATTCATGGTTGTGAAGTAAAAAATAAATAAATAAATGCGACTTATACTTGGGGAAAAAACAGTAAATATGCTGTGATCGTCCGCTGTTGCAGTGTCCCAGTGTCTGTGGCCATTCCTCTCGTTAAGCGATGCACTGAGGCCTTTGGTTTTTGGTCAGGATGCAGCAGTCCTCCATTAAGGCCTTCATTTCACTGTTTGCAGGTAAAGATGGGGACCATGAAGCACTGTGGCTTACTCAACCCGTGTCACCTGAAGAAGCCCGTGTCACTGACTCGGGTCACTGGCAGGTTTCTAACCCACCAGAAGGGACTGCCCACTCTGCCCGTGCCTCCTCTGCAGCAGACCTGTGAACGCTACCTCAGTGCTCTGGAACCCATCGTTGAGGAGGATGAGCTGATGCACACCAAAGAGCTGTTGGGAGACTTCCAGAAGTCAGGGGGAGTAGGAGAGAGACTGCAGAGGGCCTTGGAGAGGAGAGCACAGAACCATGAGAACTGGGTGAGCAGAACTCCTGAGCCAGCAGCTGCCGACCCTCGGCTGCCTGTACATCAGCTGTAGAAGCATTCACAGCACTTCACGTCTCCACATTTTGTTCTTGTTATTTCTCCCGGTTCTTTTTGTAACGCTGCCCGACACAAAGTACAAACTCGCACTACTCTGCACTTTTAAATTTATTCAAAGTCACAATGAAAATCAGGCCTGGTTTCTGAAGAAGTTCTCTCACAGAGATCCGCCCTTTCAGAACCAAGAACAATGGACACAAGCAGTTTTATAAAACCCTCCACGGGCGTAACAAAGGCGGACCTTATTTTGCAAAATCCTTCCCTTATTGGTCCATGTGGGCATTCAAGGGAGGTCCCACCCCCTGCCACTGACCCGTGCATTAATGGGACATGTATGATTTATAATCTAATCTGAATCTCTTTGTCCTGAGTGGTAAAACCGGTTAAATCCAGTTCGACATGCGTATTCCAGCTGAGGCACATTCCAAAAGAGAACAGAGAAAAATATATGAAACTAAGGATACAGTCCTAAGTAAAATAACTACTTTAATACCAAAACAAGTAAAGAAAACAATAATAAAACACACAAATATATCTAACATTATGTACAATGTGCACAATTTGCAATTATGAACTCTTATTCCAAAATGGAGAAAATTAATTCTTTGATTTGGCATGTTTTATGGCAGATTGCCTGCCTGACACTCCTCCAGTTCAACCAGAGGCATTGGCATGGGTGGGCTTGAACCCAAGGCCTTTAGCATTTATCCAGGTGTCTGAAAAGTTGTTTGTCTTTTGGCTGACCCTGTTTGTACAGGATTAGCACAATGGATTCTGTACAGGTCCGTATCTGGATTCAGCACATTTTACACTGGTTGCCCTTCTTGGTGGTGTTCCAGTTGTTCCCAGAGAAACACGCACAGCCCCCTGGTTTTCCTCAGGAAATGCCTAGGTGTGTCCTAATCAGGACCTACCCTGCTTCACATGTGGGTTCTGCTGGGATCAGGTGTGCACAGAGCGGACGGGCTGTAGTCAGCGGTCTTTGAAGAGTGAAGTTTCTGTGTAGGCTCTCAGTTGTCCATGTGGTTTCCATAGTAGAGAAGCTTGAATCTTCGACTGGATTGGGTTGCTTGATGCTTCAAATCGCAGAAGCTTCCTCAGCTAAAATTCTTGCTCTGGTGGTCTGACTTCTGTCTTGACTCTTGTAGAGAAGAATAATCAAGAAGTCACAAAAGCTGGAGTTTTAAACCTAACCAGACCCCTTCTACCGAGAGGGAGACTGCTATAGGCTAGTGACTAAACAATAGCTCTAATTAGCACTTATTGTGCTCTAGTTAGCACCCTCCTAATGACAGGGCAGCTGTCCCTCCTAATGATGGGACAGACCCTCTCCTGATGGCTCCCTTGACGACTCTGCTGATGACGTGAATGAGTCATTACCATGAACAAAAGACTGAAACTGCTTTGACCCGAGTACCCCATTGTAAACAGGGGATAAAGCGTGTCTCAGACCCCCTTAAGGCTGGGTTTCAAATGTTTCACAAAGAATGCCTCCTTGACCCCTCTCTCAAACCATTTCTTCTCTCTGGCTAATATTTTAACTTCCTTGTCCTCAAACGTGTGGTTAGTGTCTTTAAGGTGGAGATGAACTGCAGACTGAGGTCCACTGGTGCCCTCTCTGCGGTGCTGGTATAGCCTTTTGTGTAAAGGTTGCTTAGTCTCACCTATGTAGTGTTCGTTACAGTTTTCCTGACATCTGATAGAATACACTACATTGCTCTGTTTGTAACTAGAGATCCTGTCCTTAGGGTGAGCTAATTTCTGTCTCAAGGTGTTAACCAGTTTAAAGTAAACTGGGATTTTGTGCTGTCTGAAGATCCTCTGTAGTTTTTCCCCTACTCCTGCTAAATAAGGGAGAAACACTCCTCTTCTTCTTGTCTCCGTCTCCTGTCTGTCTGGTCTCTTTGTTCTCTGGGACTTCTGCACTTTGTCCAGGGACCATCGTGGGTACCCACATACTGTGAGGGCTTTCCGGACAAGTTACTGTTCTTTAGCCTTCCCTCTGCAGTTGTGGGCACCTGTAGGGCTCTGTGTTGAAGCGTCCCCTGTTCAAGGGGGTGGTTTGAGCCAAAGAGCAGATATTGGTCAGTGTGAGTTGGTTTTCTGTAAACCCCTGTTTGGAGCTGCCTGTTCTTTCCAATCGTAACATCACAGTCCAAGAAGGCTAAATGGTTGTTTCTGGCATCCCTCATGTGTGAACTGGATATTGGCGTCCACCGAGTTGATGTGTTCTGTAAAGTCCTCAAGTTCCTGTTGCTTGATTTTAACCCATGTGTCATCAACATATCTGAACCAGTGACTGGGAGAGATGCCCGTGAAAAACGTCAAGGCTGTCTTCTCCACTCGCTCCATGTACAGATTGGCCACAGTGGGGGATACCGGAGACCCCATCGCACAACCATGAATCTGTCTGCAGTAATTCCCCCTAAACAGGAAATACGTGGTGTTAAGACAGATCTCCAAGAGTTGGCAGATGTGGTCTGGTGTGAGTTTGGTCCTTTCAAGAAGAGACATCCTCCAGCAGTCTCTGCCTCACAGCTGAGACAGCCTCAGCAGTGGGGATGCAGGTGAACAACGAAGTCACATCAAATGACACGATTGTTTCATCTGCCTCCAGCTGCAGGTCCTCGATCTTGTTCACAAAATCTTGCGCGTTCTCCACATGGTGGTCTGAGTTACCCACTAGAGGAGCCAAAATCCACTTGAGGTGCTTGGCCAAATTTTACGTGATGGAATCTGTGCTACATACAATAGGCCTGAGTGGCACGTCCTGTTTGTGGATTTTGGGCAGTCCATAGATGCACGGAGTGGCGTCCCCAGGGTACAGTCTGTAGTATGTCTGCCTGTCGATGAGTCCCTCTTTCTCCAGGTTTTGGAGGTAGCTAATGATTTTCTATAAGAAGAAAATCATTTCATTTTAAAATTTCCAGTCAGTTTATTTGTGCTGTATTTGCAGTGCATTGTGACACTGAACACACTGAAGTGAAAGATGCAATGACATCATATAAAGACAAAGTGCATAATCATTATTAAATCTCATTTGGAAATCACCCATTCTGCATGATGACAACTTTGAATTTTACTGCTTTAAGTGCATTTTGATGTTAATCTTTTTTTTTTTAGTAAGTTATCAGGAGATCTCCTCCACGACGGAACCACGGGGCTGACAAATGTAAACCCCAGAGGACTGGATTCATTGATTTGGGAAACATCATTGGGTTGTTGCCATTTGCCAGTTGTCTTTGTTAAATAGAGAAAGTCAAACTTCAGTGTTCAGTGAGGAGGTCCTGGATGAGATGGCCCTTGCTCGTGATTGAATGGATGTTTAACAGACCCAAGTTGACGGTGGTGTTGTTGTGTTTGTTAGCGGCTTTAGCCAACTGAGCTTGTCTGACTAACACACTGGTCAGTAAGTGTTACGCGGATGGTGTGTAGAGATGAAGCAGATGGAGTTTATATTTTTGAGGCATCAACTTGGAAACTCCAGTGGGTCCCGTGTTGGATGCATCTCCGACATGGCAGGAAAACTGACAGGCGGGATGCTCAGGAATGGTAGGACACAAATGCACGGCTCTAGCAGACAGCTCTGATTCTTTGTAATCTTTACTGAAGGAGAAAGTAGTGGTCAGTACACGACCAGGCAGTCCAACAAAAGCAGCAGTACAGAAATCATCAGGCAAAGTGGCGTGGTCAAAGCAACAGGCAGGAGGTCAGGTACACACTATGAGGCAGGCAGGAACAAGAACGCAGGTACAGAGCTGGAATGCTGGCGGAGAACAATACCACCCAGTGAGCTTATAAACCCCAGGTGGCAATCAGCAAATCGGGAACAGGTGCACATGTAAAGCCCCAGAAGCAGGGTGTGGCCAGAGAGAGAAAGAGAAACACCCATCACCAAGAACCAAGAGAGAGAGACAAGAGAAACAGAGACAGACAGACCCAAGCAGAAAACTCCCAACAAAAGACTAAACGAACCAAAACCCTGATAACACAAAAGCAACAAAACTCAAGCCCTGACAGTACCCCCCCTCCACAGCCGACCCCGGACGGCCCAGGCGAACCAGGATGAGAAAAGTGAAACTCACGAATCAGAGCGGGGTCCGGAACAAAGCGGGAGGGAATCCATGACCGCTCCTCAGGGCCATAACCCTCCCAATCCACCAAATACTGAATCCCACGGCCACAGTGGCGAGAGGCCAGGAGCCGCCGCACCGTGAATGCCGGGCCACCATCCACGAACCGGGCGGACAGAGGGGGAATGGCAGGAGGGCACAAAGGACTGGACCAAGCAGGTTTGAGCTGACTGGTATGAAAGGACGGATGAATGCGGAGTGACAGTGAACAGAAACAGGGTTAATAATTTTGGACACAGGAAATGGGCCTACGAATCTGGGAGCCAGTTTACAAGACATTCCTCTCAATTTAAGATGGCGGGTGGAAAGCCGCCAGCCGGGAACATAGGCAGGAGCAGGGGACCTCCTGCGGTCAGCGGCAGACTTATAGAGCTGTGAGGTGTGAACTAAAACCCTCTTGGCACGCTTCCAGGTTCGTCGGCAGCAGAGGATGAGACGGAGTGCAGAAGGAACCGAAGAGCCGAGATCTGGGGGAGGAAACAGAGAGGGTTGATGACCAAAAACGACATGAAAAGGCGAGTAACCAGTAGATGCTGAGGGCAAATGATTGTGAGCTAGTTCTACCCAGGGCAGTTGGACGGACCAGGTGGCAGGCTGCTGGGAGGCTAAAAATCGGAGGCCCTTTTCCAAATCCTGGTTGACCCGCTCAGTTTGACCATTGGCTTGTGGATGGTAACCCGATGTTAGACTAGCTGAAACCCCAAGGAGATGGCAGAATTCCCCCCAGAAGTGTGATACAAATTGAGGACACAATATCCTGGGGAAAACCATGGATCTTAAAGATGTTAGTAAGCATTACCTCTGCAGTTTCCTTGGCTGAAGGTAACTTGGGCAGGGGAACGAAACAAGCCATTTTGGATAATCTATCAACTACAGACAGAATCACAGTGTTTCCTCGAGAGGGCAGAAGACCAGTTACAAAATCTATTGAAATATGTGACCATGGATGTGTAGGAACAGGCAGTCCAGCAGGAGGGCGATTGGGCGTCTTATGCATAGCACAGGTTTGACAAGCATTAACATATTCTGTTACATCTTTCACCAATCCCGGCCACCAAAATCTCTGTTTAAGTACAGACTGAGTCTTTTTAATCCCTGGATGACAACCAAAGCGACTGTTGTGTTCCCACTTGATTACCTCCCCCCTGAGTGCGGCAGGAACAAAAAGCCTATTAGCGAGACAGCCGGAAGGCACCGGAACCCCATCATCTGCTGACCGGACTCTCGATTCGATTTCCCAAGTGAGAGCGGAAACAAAACAGGATGCAGGCAGGATTGGTTCAGGATTGGCTGAGGCACTGATGGGTTCCCCCTGAGGAGACAAGGCATCGGGTTTCCTGTTCTTAGTCCCTGGCCGGTATGACAACATGAAGTTGAATCTGCTGAAGAAAATTGCCCACCTAGCTTGTCGAGCATTAAGGCGTTTGGCAGATTGCAAATACTCTAAATTTTTGTGGTCGGTATAAACCAGAAATGGTATTTGTGCCCCCTTCATCCACTGGCGCCACTCCTCCAAGGCCACTTTTACAGCCAACAGCTTGCGGTCTCCGATGCTGTAATTTCACTCTGCAGGTGTCAACTTTTTGGACAAATAGGCGCATGGATGCAGCCTATTGTCTTTGGCACTTCGTTGTGACAGTACCGCACCCACACCAATGTCGGAAGCGTCTACCTCAACCACGAACTGTCGGGCGGGGTCAGGGAGGAGCAGCACGGGGGCCACAGTAAAGTGATTGTTTAAGACCCTGAAAGCTTCTTCACACTCTGGCGTCCAGGAACACGACCGGAGGGATGATGTGGTGTCATGAAGTGGTGCTGCAGTGGAACTGAAATTACGAATGAACTTGAACGAATGAACCGCCGCGATGCGCGGAATTCCTCTGCACGTCTGTCTCAGTGTGCCGAAAAAGTGCCGATGTCCACGTCTTCCGCAATTTCTGTGCTAGTCAAACGACATACTGGATCAAGACAGCGTCCAGTTTAGAAATGAACGGCACATTCCACTGTTACAGGAGCTTTTGTCATGGAAAGAGGAGCGGAGGAATTCCACGCGTCGCAGTGGAGCCGCATGGCGCAAAGCAACGCCGTGATGAAGCCTCACAGGACATGTTCTGGCATGTCCAGCTCATGCACAATTTCTCGGATACTCACACGACTGAAAAGCAACCGGAAGCCGTCTGAAAGCCACCTGAAAGCCGTCCTGTGAGACCAACACAGAGGTGGTTTTGTCCCGCGCCATGAGCAGCACGGTGGCGCAATCCTCCGCTTCTCTTTCCATGAAAAAAACTCCTGTAACAGTAGAATGTGCCGAAAAAGTGCTGATGTCCACGCCTTCTGCCTTTTTTGTGAAAGTCAGACGACCTCCCGGATCAACAAAGCCTTCATATTGGAAATGATCTGGTTGTTTCAGCGGGGTGTGAGCCTGTCAATCAGCGCTTGGAGCGCGCCGCGCTCTCAGACGCTGTGGGCGGTCTTTAAACCGGCTGGAGCACTCCTTAATCTGTGTAATCCCCATAAAATCATCGCTGAAAGCCATCTAAATTTTCAGAATGGTGTCCAGCTGGAGGTCTCTCACAGTTTCTGGAAAAATTTGATGCAGCAAAGCTCCAAATCGTTCAGACATTTATTCGCAATAAAAATCCGACGAGAGGGGTGGACCACTGCTCACACAAAGCCTGCTCACAGGCGAATGACGCAACCGACAGGCGTGAAAAACTCACGCATGCGCACGAAGGTTCAAGCTTGGCTGATGCAATCACACGTGATTCAAATCCATATGGTTTTTGCAAAAAATTAAAAGGTCCGATACTTTTTGGACAGACCTCGTATTCATAATGTCCCGAGGGTGTATTGAACGCCGTTTTCCACTCGTCTCCTTCTCTGATCCGAACAAGATGATAAGCATTACGGAGATCTAATTTTGTAAACACCTTGGCTCCTTCCAATAACTCAAAAGCCGAAGAGACGAGCGGCAGTGGATAACGGTTTTTAATGGTAACTTCATTAAGCCCCCGGTAATCAATGCATGGGCGGAGCGATTTATCTTTCTTCTCGACAATGAAAAACCCCACCCCTGCGGGTGACGAGCAGTAACGGATTAGCCCGGCTGGTAAGGACTCCTGAATGTACTCGTTCATCGCGTGGCGTTCAGGTGCCAACAGAGAAAATAGATTTCCCTGAGGTGGGCTTACCCCAGGAAGGAGCTCGATGACGCAGTCATACTCACAATGAGGAGGTAGTGATTTGGCCCTGCTTTTGCTAAAAACTGTAGCCAAATCATGATAGCAAGCAGGAACCCTAGTGAGATCCGGGTTAGTAACAGGCGGCAAGAGAACTGATTTTGAAAGGCAGGAGTTATCACAAGCTGGAAGCCATGACTCAGTTTCCCCCTTTGCCCAATTAAAATGAGGACAGTGCTGCTTAACCAGGGATGCCCCAGAATAAGCGGATGTGTCATCTTGTCAAATACATGAAAACTGATCATTTCGGAGTGATTCTTTGTCTCAATCAAAGACACAGACTGAGTGCGGTGAGTGACACTTCCCAATTCATGGCCATCCACAGCACGTACCACCAGAGGGCGCGAGAGCTCAACTAATTTCAGGTGCAGGGACCTGGCAAGAGAGGACTGAATTAAATTTGCGTCAGAACTGGAATCATTGAAAGTTGACAAGGAAACAGAGGAATGCTCAGAGGAGAGCCTCACAGGAATAACATTTTGTGCTGTGGATGGAGAGATAGAATTTAGACTCACCCTTATGTCCGACTTTGGCCGCAAGGTGGCACCCCTGGCTAGGCAATGACTAATCATGTGTCCTGAATGACCACAGTAAAAACAAAGTCCGTTGTCATGACGACGCTGCTTCTCGGCGGAGGAGAGGTGGATGCGACCCAGTTGCACGGGCTCCTCTGAGCTGCGACGCGGAGAATCAGCGCTGACATTACTGGAGGAGGTGTGGAGATGAGGAGAAGCAGAGCAGCTGGCTGGGAACAGGACGGCACACCATGGAAGGTCTTGCGGACGCTGGTCGGTGCAGATGGTGAGAGCGATGAGCTGATCCAGGTCGTCGGGCAGATTCACAGACACCAGCCGATCCTGAATCTCTTCAGCCAGGCCCTGGAGAAAGATGTCTTGAAGAGCTGCGAGATTCCATTCACTCTTAGCAGCCAGAATGCGGAAGTCTATTGCGTAATCAGCGACACGACGTCCACCCTGCCTCAGCCTCATGAGGGATTGAGCCGCTTCACGGCCCGGAGACGTGTGCTGGAAAACCAACTGCAGAGCGGCGGTGAAAGCCGAAAGAGAGAAGCAAATGGCAGATTTACGACCACACTCAGCTGTTGCCCACGCCAACGCACGACCAGTCAGGTGAGTGATTATGTAAGCTATCTTCGTCCTATCCTACGGGAACTTACAGGCTATGAGCTCAAAGTTCAACTCACAGTGTGTTATGAATGGTCTGACGTCACCTGATTCACCTGAAAAGCGTTCTGGTGGAGACAGCAGGTTGCAGTACTCAGGTGCAGGTGTAGAAGCCAGTGTGGGTGCAGATGGCCCCAGTGGTGACGGATTGGTACTGCCGGTGGTTGTCATAAGAGATGCCTGATGATCAAGTCTGGTCAAGAACTGACTCATCTGAGTGCTCACCGACTCCATAAACGAGTCTTGATGTTTAGCAAGATCGCTAAACCCGGATGTCAGGGCAGTGAGGCGGTCTTGCTGCTGTGTGAGCTGCTTACTGTGACAGCGTACCGCTGACTGAAACGGGTCGGAGCCGGCTGTGTCCATCATTGGCCAGTTTGTACTGACAGGCGGGATGCTCAGGAATGGTAAGACACAAATGCACGGCTCTAGCAGACAGCTCTGATTCTTAGTAATCTTTACTGAAGGAGAAAGCAGTGGTCGGTACATGAGCAGGCAGTCCAACAAAAGCAGCAGTACAGAAATCATCAGGTAAAGTGGCGTGGTCAAAACAACAGGCAGGAGGTCAGGTACACACTATGAGGCAGGCAGGAACAAGAATGCAGGTACAGAGCTGGAATGCAGGCACAAGGCACGACAAACTGGCGGAGAACAATACCACTCAGTGAGCTTATAAAACCCCAGGTGGCAATCAGCAAATCGGGAACAGGTGCACATGGAAAACACCAGAAGCAAGGTGTGGCCAAAGAGAGAAAGAGAAACAGAGACAGACAGACCCAAGCAGAAAAATCCCAACAAGAGAATAAATAAACCAAAACCCTGATAACACAAAAGCAACAAAACTCAAGCCCTGACAAACGATGTCCGGGTGGAGGTGTAGCACAGCCAGCGCAGGCTCAGACGGGTGGAAACCCAGCTGGAGGAGCTCCTCAGCTGAGTACTGGAGTAGACACATCACGTGTTGGTGAACAAATGATAGTAGAATCCAGACAAACATGGACCAGATATACAACGCATCTGGAAAGTTTTCACAGCACTTTACTTTTTCCATATTTTGTTATTTTACAGCTTTATTCCAGAATTGATTAAATAAATTTTTTTTCCTGAAACTTCTATACACAATACCCCATAATGACAATGTGAAAAAAGTATTTTTTTTTTTTTTGGTCGTTGTTGAGATGTTTTTACACTTTAATTGGAGTCCACCTGAGGTAAATTCAGTTGATTGGACATGATTTGTAAAGACGCAAACCTGTCTACATATAAGGTCCCACAATTGACAGTGCATGCTGGAAAAGGTCCACAGCACCACAGCTGTAGTAGTGCAGCAGTTAACTGAAACAGTCCTTCAGATGGTGATAGAAGCACCAAATCTGGCACAAAAAAAAAAACCGACAGGCCACTTGAATTTTCAATAGGTGACCAGGTAGGGGTCAACTGAAGAATTACACAGTGATCAAAATTTAAAAATGCTCCAGTCAAATTGAAAACTACACCACATTATTTGTCTGCTCATAATCATGGATCATAATGATTCCAAAAAGGTATAGTTTGGACTATCTGTGATGGAATTCTATGGAGTTATGGAGTAAAAACAGTAAGAATGGTGACAAAGATCAGGGCATTTTGTACAGGGGTCAAAAGTTAAAGTTGCTGCAATTATGGTAAAAAGTGATGCAAATTATTGATTGAGCTACTAAGATTAATAAATGGAATAGTTGTGACTGTGCTGAATGGTTTCCAAAGAAAACATCAAACAAGGTCACCGTCCATTGGATTCTATGACATGTAACATACGAGGTCTATTAGAAAAGTATCCGATCTTATTATTTTTTTAAAAAACCATATGGATTTGAATCACGTGTGATTACATCAGCCAAGCTTGAACCCTCATGGGCATGCAAGAATTTTTTCACGCCTGTCGGTGACATCATTCGCCTGTGAGCACGCCTTATGGGAGGAGTGGTCCAGCCCCCTCGTCGGAATTCCTTTGT
Source organism: Thalassophryne amazonica (assembly GCF_902500255.1). Taxonomy (NCBI): domain Eukaryota; kingdom Metazoa; phylum Chordata; class Actinopteri; order Batrachoidiformes; family Batrachoididae; genus Thalassophryne; species Thalassophryne amazonica. Next base: position 70,649,273 of record NC_047119.1, read on the forward strand.
CTGAGAAGTTGCTGAGAGACTGGCGCTGTGCTTCATCAAAAGTTTTTCAAAAACTGTGAGGCACATCCGAGTGGACACCATTCGACAAATTAAGCTGGTTTTCGGTGAAAATTGTAACGGCTGATGAGAGATTTTGGATTGTTTCTATCGCTGTAAGGACTTCCCATGGAGCGGGACGTCGCGCAGCGCTCCGAGGCGACGTCGTCATCCTGTTTCAAGCTGAAAACCTCCAAATTTAAGCCTCTGTTGACCCAGGACGTTGTGAGAGAACAGAAAACTTTCAGAAGAGGTCGGAATCAGCAGTTTATCCGGACATTCCACTGTTAAAGGAGATTTTTTTTTTAATGAAAGACGTGCGGATGGATTGGCGTGGTGGCTCGTAGCCGGCACGGTGCGCCGCCACAGGAAAAACACCTCCGTTGGAAGCCTTAAGGACAAGTTGGAACATGCCCTGCTGTTAAACAATTTCTCAGATACTCACTCAACTGAAAGCCGCCTGGATTTTACAAATGGTTATCAACACGGAGGTATTTTTCATGTGGCGGGCGTGCCGCGCCGACTGTGAGCCGATGCACCAATCCGTCCGCACGTCTTTCATTAAAAAAATCTCCTTTAACAGTGGAATGTCCGGATAAACTGCTGATTCCAACCTCTTCTGAAAGTTCTGTGTTCTCTCACGACGTCCTGGGTCAACAGAGGCTTAAATTTGGAGGTTTTCAGCTTGAAACAGGATGACGACGTCGCCTCAGAGCGCTGCGCGACGTCCCGCTCCATGGGAAGTCCTTACAGCGATAGAAACAATCCAAAATCTCTCATCAGCCGTTAAAATTTTCACCGAAAACCAGCTTAATTTCTCGAATGGTATCCACTTGGATGTGCCTCACAGTTTTGAAAAAATTTTGATGAAGCACAGCGCCAGTCTCTCGAGGGCTGGACCACTCCTCCCACAAGGCGTGCTCACAGGCGAATGACGTCACCGACAGGCGTGGAAAAACTCACGCATGCGCACGAAGGTTCAAGCTTGGCTGATGTAAAAACATATGAATAAAATCCATATAGTTTTTTAAAAAAATAAAACGGTTGGTTTCTTTTCTAATAGACCTCGTATGTCACCTCGTAACATAACTAAGCATGGCACATGGTCCAAACTGTAACTTTTTAAAACCCTATTAACTAATAATTTAGTTAACTAAACTAACTAGCTAACTAGTTAGTTAACTAGTTTAGTTAACTAGTTAACTAATAATTTTGTTAACAGGGCCAGGGTTAACTGGTTGTGGCCACCGGGAGCAGCCAAAAGAACACCTGTTACAGCCATGTGGCTTCATTCTCATCATAAACCTCTAAGTGAGACGTTTCCTGTCACTGTGTGTCTCTGCAGTTATCAGACTGGTGGGTGCTCACAGCCTATCTGGACTACCGCATGCCCGTGGTGATTCATTCAAGCCCTGGTTTGGTTTTGCCCCATATGAACTTCAGTGATAAATGGGGTCAAATGAGGTATATATATATATATATATATATATATATACACACACACACACACACAGAGACAGACATGTATGTAAATATTTGCTGAATGTAAGGGCTGGTAAGTGCTAAACCCGCTGTCCAGGATCAAGGAGGAACATCCAGAACTATACAGACGCTGACAGAGTGCCACTCTGGACTCTTCCTGCCTGGTCATCACCGTTGTGGTCGTCATCATCTTTTTTTAAATATGTATGCGTTAGAAAGTCACAGTAGGTTTTCAGTTTTTGTTTGCAGTGGAGACATAAACCAGGTATCCAGGTGTTTTATGGGATGAAGCAGCTTCTCTTTGTCTACAAGTTTTCTGAAGTCTCATGCTGAATGTTAGCGTTAGACGTCAAACGCGTTCCTCTGGGCTGCCTGCTCTTTGTTTTTGTTTGGGTTTTTTAGGAAGTACACTGTGAAAGTTTTGTTTTAAGTATTTGCTGCTGTTTAATTTTGTACTTTCCACTAGTGTGCCTTGATTAGAGAGAGTGGCGTCAGCTCAGAACTGGCACCATTTTGGTTCCAACTGCACTGAACTACTGACTGAACCTTTAATGTTTTCAACATTTTTTTATTATTATTGTTATTATTTTAACCACATACAGCAACACATCCAGGTACAGGTGCTATCAAAAACATAAAAATAGTTAAGCTATCAAATTTACATAAATTTACAATTTATCATGATCTATTTATTTAATTAAAGCCTAATTTATGAAGCTTACATGCATAAGCTAATTTATGCAGCTACATTTATCAAAATGTAAACGGCATGCAGTGAACTTTGCTGCTTTTACTGCACAGCCTGCAGCAGCTTGACATGCGCCTCAGACTGCAGGTCTGAGTCTGAGCACATTGTGAAAAAAATAAACTCCCAGGCTTTTAATCACAGAAATGACTCCCACGTACGACAGGTTTAATGGAAATTCATTGTGTTCAGATGGGACATTTTATCCAATGTGAGCAAAACATCTGTTATACAATACAATACAAAAACTTTGGGACTTTTTTGTCCGGTGACTGCGAATGTCTGGTTTATACGATGACGGTTTAGGTGAGTTTTACTGTACATGGGACTGAACAATAAATTTACCTCTCAAAGCTTTGACGAAGAAGTCAGCTTCCATCCCACACACCTGACTTTATTTTCCCAAATTTTTCTTCTGTTTGGATTTGAAGGGAATCTGTACATCTTGAAGCCCTTGCTGTGTCTATTTGTGCCTCCCAACGCACAACAACCCAGCATTTTCAGCAAATAAATAAATAAAACAGCTGGATTTACATGCAAACACATGAACAGCAAATGCTATTTTGACCCCAAAATGGCACCATGAGTCACGTGACCGATTTTTTTCGACTCATCATGTCGCCACTCTATCAAGGCACACATCCTCCCCCAGTCCAACCTGGAGTTGTACATGAGTAAGTGTGTTGTGTCTGTGCACAGGTTTGCTGCACAGCTCATAGCAGGCGTGTTGGACTTTAAGATCATGATTGACAAGTGAGTCCTCACTTTAACACACACACACACACACACACACACACACGGCAGTGTTGGTAAAATTCTGTGATTGTGTTGTTAAAGTGCAGAGAAGCAGTATTTGGCACCATGACAGTAAACTGTACCTTACCATGATTTCTGAAGGTTCTTAGCTGCTGTAGGTGTTGGTGGAGAAAGGCCACACTCTTTTCAGGGGTATTTTTTTTTTTTTTTTTTTTTTTTTTTTTTTTTTGGCCACCTACAACTCCTGGCAAAAATTATGGAATCACCGGCCTCGGAGGATGTTCATTCAGTTGTTTAATTTTGTAGGAAAAAAGCAGATCACCGACATGACACAAAACTAAAGTCATTTCAAATGGCAACTTTCTGGCTTTAAGAAACACTATAAGAAATCAGGAAAAATAATTGTGGCAGTCAGTAACGGTTACTTTTTTAGACCAAGCAGAGCGAAAAAAATATGGACTCACTCAATTCTGAGGAAAAAATTATGGAATCATGAAAAACAAAAGAACGCTCCAACACATCACTAGTATTTTGTTGCACCACCTCTGGCTTTTATAACAGCTTGCAGTCTCTGAGGCATGGACTTAATGAGTGACAAACAGTACTCTTCATCAATCTGGCTCCAACTTTCTCTGATTGCTGTTGCCAGATCAGCTTTGCAGGTTGGAGCCTTGTTATGGACCATTTTCTTCAACTTCCACCAAAGATTTTCAATTGGATTAAGATCCGGACTATTTGCAGGCCATGACATTGACCCTATGTGTCTTTTTGCAAGGAATGTTTTCACAGTTTTTGCTCTATGGCAAGATGCATTATCATCTTGAGAAATGATTTCATCATCCCCAAACATCCTTTCAATTGATGGGATAAGAAAAGTGTCCAAAATATCAACGTAAACTTGTGCATTTATTGATGATGTAATGACAGCCATCTCCCCAGTGCCTTTACCTGACATGCAGCCCCATATCATCAATGACTGTGGAAATTTACATGTTCTCTTCAGGCAGTCATCTTTATAAATCTCATTGGAACAGCACCAAACAAAAGTTCCAGCATCATCACCTTGCCCAATGCAGATTCGAGATTCATCACTGAATATGACTTTCACCCAGTCATCCACAGTCCACGATTGCTTTTCCTTAGCCCATTGTAACCTTGTTTTTTTCTGTTTAGGTGTTAATGATGGCTTTCGTTTAGCTTTTCTGTATGTAAATCCCATTTCCTTTAGGCGGTTTCTTACAGTTCGGTCACAGACGTTGACTCCAGTTTCCTCTCATTCGTTCCTCATTTGTCTTGTTGTGCATTTTTGATTTTTGAGACGTATTGCTTTAAGTTTTCTGTCTTGACGCTTTGATGTCTTCCTTGGTCTACCAGTATGTTTGCCTTTAACAACCTTCCCATGTTGTTGGTATTTGGTCCAGAGTTTAGACATAGCTGACTGTGAACAACCAACATCTTTTGCAACATTGCGTGATGATTTACCCTCTTTTAAGAGTTTGATAATCCTCTCCTTTGTTTCAATTGACATCTCTCGTGTTGGAGCCATGATTCATGTCAGTCCACTTGGTGCAACAGTTCTCCAAGATGTGATCACTCCTTTTTAGATGCAGACTAACGAGCAGATCTGATTTGATGCAGGTGTTAGTTTTGGGGATGAAAATTTACAGGGTGATTCCATAATTTATTCCTCAGAATTGAGTGAGTCCATATTTTTTTTTCGCTCTGCTTGGTCTAAAAAAGTAACCGTTACTGACTGCCACAATTATTTTTCCAGATTTCTTATAGTGTTTCTTAAAGCCAGAAAGTTGCCATTTGAAATGACTTTAGTTTTGTGTCATGTCTGTGATCTGCTTTTTTTCTACAAAATTAAACAACTGAATGAACATCCTCCGAGGCCAGTGATTCCATAATTATTGCCAGGAGTTGTACTGTTATTTATGGATATGACCTGTAAAAGTCTAGTCCATGATGGTAAAGACGATTCTGTATTTTTCAGATGTAATGGAGGAGAATTTTATTTTTATATCAAGAGCCATAATATTTGAAAAATGAAGATTAAGAGGGTCAATTTAAAAGGTGTTTTTACTTTTACACCAAACGCAAGATTGTCCTCACTCAACATACAGTCACATTTGTTTCTACCACCAGGAATCAGAAAAAGTTTGGGTGCAATGGAAAATGAAAATTAAAGAAAGAGGGGAAAACCAAAATCACAGTGATTCTTGAGTTTATTTTGATTTGTGTTTCGTTGCAGACAGGAGGAACCCAAAATATTTCATGATTTGTGTGGTCGTCTTTTTATTTGGTAATATATGCATCCATTCCTGGAACCCGTTCCAAAAAAACTTGTCAGGGCAATTTATTCCAAATATCAGGATTAAATCATCACTTTTACAGCCAATTTTCTTGAGATGTCAGGGGATGAATGTTTTTATGTTCACTGAATATGTTTTTGACTTTGTTCACATCAATCATTAAGAAATACAAAGAGTGCTGTGCCGTGTGGTGAATGTGTGTCAGGTAGGCAGTTCTTAAAAACGCAGTCACTTTCAGGAGAATGAGTGAGGGAAGACACCAGGACACCCGTGACAGCTCTGAAAGAATTACAGAGTTTAGTGGGTGGACTGATCTGTGCCGCATGCCTGTGTCATCCCTGTGAAGTGCTTTTAGCATTTATATCAGATGGAAGAAATGGAGTCTATTTTGGGACCTATCTGCTGAAATGTCTTAAGTCATCTGCAGCAAATTTTGGATCTCCACAAGGCAGGTTCGTCCTCAGCAGCCATCTCCAAAAGATTCACGGTATCTTGGACAGCTGCACGACCTGTTATGCAAAAATATAAATGGCTGAAGACCGAACAGACTTGACATGAGTGATGAAGGACAACGAGATGAAGACCAAAAATGGCAAACATTTGTTCTACATAAATGTCCACCAGAACCTCAAGATCATCATTAAGGAACTGTTGAAGCTGTAGGCATCAGATGGAAGTGTGTCATTATCCAGCATTAAGGGAGCACTCAGTGACCTGACGGGGTGTCCACCAGTGAGGACGCCGTTAATCCACAACTGACAATAAACAAAATAATAAATAACATTGCAACCTTGTACTTTCCCAACAGAAATCAGTCAGATAATACTTTAAATTAGCGCAGCTGTTGGAAACCAATAGCCTGACTTTCATTTGGTTAGGCTATGGTAGTCACTAATAGATCTAACTAACTTTCAGAAATGGGAGAGAAGAAAGTATTACTGGTCTATTGAAGACCAAGAAGAACAAGGACAATCAGTGTTCTCCAGTCAGAACTGGATTCTGGATTGGGAGGTTCAAACACTTTTGGCTGCAGAGGTTCAGTCAGGATGATGGACAGTGTGTCCATCTTTCAGGTTGTAGTGATACTTAACACTTCAGAGGCTGTGCGCCTGATCTGTCAGATCAGCAGGGTAGGTCCTCATCAGTACTTGGATGTGAGACCACAGAGAAGACACGGTGTCGTGTGTGTTTCTCTGAGTGAAACTGAAGCTGCTAGATCCTGATGCAAATCTGTGCGGGATCTGCTGTGAACGGGGGCAGCCAAAAGACAACAACAGGACACCAGGCTAACACAAGGTCATGTACAGACTCATGGTCACTTATGGTCAATTTAAAGTGTCCAGTTCAGCTAAGCTGCACGTCTGTGGATGTTTTGTCTGTAGGTTGCCACCTGGTGGCCAAATAGCAACACCTTTTACCCTGTTATGGGAGCAAATTCTGCAAGTTTCATGAAACTCGGACGAAGTTGCCAATTTACCATATTTGGCCTCTTCATGAAGTGGTCCAACAAAAACGGTGCAAAAAGGGTTGATACCAAAACCAGCCACAAAACTCTCTTTACCACTGAAACTAGAGATGCTGAGTGACAATATGAGCCATATTTCATCACTTTTGACTTAAGCCCCGTTTACACATAGACGGTAAGAGCTCCCGGAAGCGTCCCGGAAGAGTTTTTGGCCGTCTTAAGGATCAAACGCCGTTGTTAATGCCGGCACTAGGGGGCGTGGCTTAGTTCCAGCTTTACCGGGAATCGTCGAAAAAATTATTCAACATGTCGAATAATTCCGGGAGCGCTCCCGGAGAATTCGCATGACGACGGACACAACGCAAACAACGGCGTTTGATGCTTTTTAATCGCCGTTTCATCCTGCCCCTTCTTGTAGTGCCGCAGTTTACACCGCCATAATTGGCGGCCGGCGTTGTATCCCTAACCAATGGCATGTAAAACGGCGGTAGAGCCAACATCGGCGTCCTCAACGGCGCTTTAACCGGCGACAGAGGCAGACAAAACGGCGGCGCTAGCGGACAGTACGCCATTCTAAACGCCACCTCCCTGTTAAAACGGCGTTCCAAACGGCCGATAGGTGGCGGTCAGTATAAAAATGCTAGCGCGCTGCATGCACTCATGGCCAGCTCCAGATATTTTTGCAGAGAAGCTCCAGTATGCCTCCTAAAAGAAAACTGGCATCGGCAAGGACTTACCAAGAGGTCTGGTTCAGAAGTAGAGGGGAGGCCTGTGGTGGAGACGGAGCAAAACGTTGAGGAGGGGGGAAAGGAAGGAGAAGAAAAGGCTGAGGATGATCTCCCTCCCCCTGCAGTGACAGAGGCATGTGTTCCTGCTGCTTCAGCCTATTATACTCTGGGGGCGGTGCCTATATGCAAAAGATCCTGGAGTAACGCAGGATTTGCCTGGATAAAAACCAGCGGTACACAGGGCATTATCGGCGGCAGCAGAACACCACCGTTCCCACGCGCGTCTTAACCTGCGATTGTAAAGGATAGAACTGAGTATTAACCCCCGTTGCCTGACGTGTGCCGGATGCTACGGCGTCAAAACGCTGCTTTATTCGGCGGATTTTGTGGCGTTTTATCCGCGTATTTGCAGATAGTACGGCAGTCAAAATGCTGGCGAAATGCTCCTCCCCTTTCCGTGAAAACAGCCGGAACTACCGGGAACTTCGGTCTATGTACTACCCGCCGACAAAACCGTCTGTGTGTAAACGGGGCTTTAGGGCACATGGAGAAATCACTGTGTGATTTGCGGCATTTTGGTGGCAAAAAAACGCCCCCTATACTTGTCCCGCCCAAAGTCAGCCACCAAAATTTTCATCAAAGTTAAAGTAAGAGGTCGTAATCTATCATTACATACATAAAAGACCTTGGCTAACTAAGGCCACACTGCCCCAGTGAAAATGTGCACAATTACAAAAAAAATAGTGATTTGCAGGGGTACCTATGGGCTGCGCCCTGAGTCGGCTGCCAAAATTTTCACGTTTTTGGAGAGTCCATACCCGATAGACCAGGGGTGGGCAATTAATTTTTACAAGGGGCCACATAGGGAACCTGAATTATGTCCGAAGGCCACACCATTGATATCTCGGCTGTCTCCCATTACAAATTTTACAAAAAATGACCTATTTAATAGCTTTTATAGGTAATTTTTATTATTGTAATAATATGTAAATATTTAAATATACCTAAATAAACCTCTCTAATGATTTGCAACACACAAGCTTGACATTTTTTATATATGTAATAATAATCACAGACCTCATGAGGGCCGGACAGAGACATGCAAAGCGCCGCATGTGGCCCAAGGGCCGCAGTTTGCCCAGGTCTGCGATAGACTAACACCAATGAAAATCAAATTGGCTCACTCAGGGCACATGGACATATGAGCATTTGAAAACCTAAATTTTGTGATTTTGCCATTTGGCTCATTTTGACTCCAAATTTCCAGGACCCCCTAAAAAAAAAAAGCGGACCCTATCAAGGATACAAAATGTGATTTCTGTTAAAAAAAAAAAAAAAAAAAAAAATTCTGGACAAATATGAAGGGGTCATGAATCACCTTCTAATAGAAACCCGCCTGATTCTTATAAAAAATTGGCTCTTAATTAATGTTTGTTGTGATGTTTTCTGGGTTAGAGAAGATTGTTGAATGAAAATAAAGAAATGCTTGCCCAAACAGCTCTTGGGGAATGACTGTATATCAAATTTCTGTGTGTCTTCATTAATTGTAGAACACAGGCTGTTACCACCAATATTTCAAATTTGTTAAATTCCTGACACAATTTCAGGGCTCTGGCCCTGAAATTGCTTTCATGCTTGATAAATCATGTTGCAAGTGTAAACCTCGCATATTTTCATGTACAACACCTACAATATTGTGAATTTGTGTGGTCTCACCCCAAATTGCACATGCATGAAGGTAAATATACCCTGTTGTGTGCATTGGAAAGATGCTATCTTTGGTACGTACCATTAACAGATCAGTTTGCACATTTTTTGCTCATGCTTTGGTGTTTGTGCACGTTTTTACACACAAACATTTCGTAAATCAGGCCCAAAGAGTTCAAGAAGGATGTTGAACCACAGCAAAATGTATCCGTGCTCTGCAACAGAAAAACAAAGCTGAAATTGATGTTAAAATCATGTCTGTTAAATGTCGCTTTGCTGTGTACTATTGTTTCTCATGAATTCCATGTACTCTGTTGAGGTGGTATCTTACAGTATGTGTGCACAAAATCCTGACAGCTGACGTATCCAGAGTCAGAGTGAATGATTCGTCTTGTACTCTGTTCTCCCTGATAATAATCCTCCAAACTGGCTGACATTTCTGGCTACACCCCTCCCACTTCTTGAAGTTTATGTCGGGCTTCTTATTTTCTCATAAGGTACAGACAGAGAGCCTAAGCCTGAGTCAAAGAAATGACCAAGATTACAAACCCAAACATTTCGAGTTATATTGAGTGAATTTTGAATTGTATGGTCATAAATTGCAAACTACCAAAAATACCAATGAGTCAAAGTATTTATGGTACATATGTGGTTTTCAGTGAGACGCTACCAATTGAGTACTTGGGAGAAAAGCCTCTATGTATGGATCAGTACTACAAAGTGCTTTCATCCTGTCGAATCCCTGGCCTGAAACGAGATTCAGTGATCAACAATGCCAAGAGCTCCAGACCACCCAAGCACATCACTGTTGTCCACAACTTTCAGGTGAGGAAACAATTGTGTTGGACATTTTGATAATAATCACATTCAGGGGAAAACAAAATACATCATAATTGTCCAATCCATATCTTTGTTTTAATGTTGGGAGACGGTGGGACCATGATGGCCCCATGTCTGTATGGATTTCCTCCATGTGCTCCTGTGTCCCCTCCCACTATCAAAACGGGCATATTAGTTCACCACTCGCCAGGGATAGTTGGCAGTTTTGGCACTCAGGTTACTGGTTCAAAGCCATATGAGGGTTGGGACTGGTGAGGTGCTAAGGTGTCATCGTTGTAGATATTTGGCAGTCTGCAGTGCACACTTAACTTGCCTTGCAATCAGCACGATTCCATACTGTGTTCTTCACAAAGTCAAAGTCAGTGAATGTTTCCTCACTGCCACACGCACCCAAGACACTGGAGTCCACAACCTTACCCACAATGCCCATGTAACACTTAAAGCTTCAGCATATCCCTGACCAGTGCCAGAGTTCCCCTAGAAGAAATCAGGCTCTGTCTCCACTCCACACAGCACTCTTTGTCACTCTAATGTCCAGCAAAGCCGCCTGATCAGCTGAATCAAACACTTTACAAAAATCAGCACAAAGCAAAAAAAAAAAAAAGCCCTACCAACATCCACACTTGTGCTCAAAGGATACCTGCAGAGGTACGATGTGGTCAGTGGCTGGTTGGCTCCTTGGTTGTGGAACAAAACTGCTGTGGTTGCAGAGCAGCAAGCAGCTGTTGCTGAATCTTACTGACAATCGTACTGAAATAAAGGTTAAATAAATAAATGAAGGAGTTACAGTTCATAAATTCTGAAGTAAGGACAAAAAAACTCAACTTTTTCTCCTTGCAAACAGTTCTTTGTGCTGGACGTGTACAACAGCAATGGTTCTCCACTGACCGCTGATCAGCTCTACGTTCAGCTGAAGAGGATCTGCAGCACCTCCCAGGAGGCCAGCGAGGAGGCTGTCGGCATCCTCACCACGCTGCCGCGCGATTCCTGGGGAAGGACCTACATCAACCTAACCAAGGGTACGCACGAACAAGTCTGTGCACAAGCATGTGAAGCTGAACACTTGTCACCCTAGTCCTCAGTGAAAGTGGGCCTGATGTGGCAGGGGACCTGAACATCAACTTGGCCTAAGAAACTGAGGCTTATAGTATAAACAAACTGTCAAGGTGTGGCACAAATCGGGTGGACACAAGTGCAAACTCTCAACAGTTGTGGTTAGAATTAGGTTTAATTGTAGAGACAGACAGGGATTCGGCACACAGGTGGTCCAGCAGCGACAGCAAAGGTACAGACAGACATGAGGCTGAGGCTTGGTACAAAAACAGGCTGTGGTCAAAAAACAAGGCGTGGAGGTAATCAGAGGCAAAGTCAAGTACAAGGTCGAGGGCAAAACAAGGTCAGATACCGGCAGGCTGATCAAGACAATACGTGAGAGCTGGAAAGTGAAATACATTCAACAATCGAGCAAGGGACTGTGAGATTGTGAGGGCTTAAATGTACTTACTGGTGATGTAATTAGTGGAGAAATGAGGAGCAGGTGTGCAGAAGGTGCTGGAAGGGGGTGTGACCGTGGAAGACAAAGGTAAGTGCAAGAGAGTGCAATGAGGCAAAAGCAACTGGGGCAATATGACTAAGTGGCTGAAAAACCAATGGTGCAAAGCAAGTAAAGTAAGTGACAGAAAAACTAACAAAGAATAACGTGACATGTTCCAGACAAGCAATAATGCGTGAGCAAAATAAAAGGGGAAACAACGTGACAAATCCAAACAGCGGAAAACAAGAAGATCTATGATTATAACCAAAACTAGAACAAGGACTGATACAGATTAAAGTATAAAAGTAAAATGCAATAACTGAAAAAGACATAACGAATCAAATTACAAACTGAGCAGAAAATACTGACATGAAACGAAACCAGTAACCACAAAATAGATGATAAACAGAGAATACAATAAATGACAAATGGAATACGATATGCAAAGAAACACTGAAGGTGAATAATAACCAAAACCTGTGACTAGAGCATAATACAAGAAATGTGATAACCAGAACTAAACTTAAAGGGCCAGGAGTGAAAAAACAATAACCAACAATACAAAAAGCCAAAGAAAGAGTCCGTGACGAAAGTGTAACATAAAGAAAAGCAATGAATAACTGGATGACTGCAAACTAAATAATAAGGTGACAAATGAAATGAGTGACTAAATACCAAACAAAGCAATAAACAGACTAAGTATAAACTAATGAAAGGTAAAACCAGAGAATCAAAGAGGAAATAAGGTAATGAATGAAGACCTCACTCCTGAGCCAGGTCTGGGCATGACACAAGCAAAGTCCTCATCCACTAAAACCTGTCTTTAAGACATGTAAATTCACTGAACAGCTAAATGTAAATCTGCTTTAAAAGGCCTAATCACTCCATCCTGAGTGCAAGATTTCTGTGTCTGATTTAGTACTGCATACAGGTAGTATTTAGGTGGGCTTCATTGTCTACCACAAAAATCCAAATAACAGAGGAACGTATCAGTTTGGAAAGTTAATCATGATGAAAGTAGAACTGTGCAACGTAACTTGCTCAACACAGCTCATGAACACAGACTGTCTGGTCTTTATTTAACAATAAGTAAACACAGAATGAGCATGGAGGTTTCAAGTCGTGTTAAAAGCAGTTTGTATTGGGCGGTAGTCAGAGGGATACTCTGCATCCCAAGAGTCTGACAGATTTGGCTTAACTTTTGTGACTTTGCAAAATCAAAAGTGTGTATAAAGCAGATGGGCCCGGGGGCCACATGCAGCCCTTTGCATGTCTCTGTCTGGCCCTTATGAGGTCTGTGATTATTATTACATATATTAAAAATGTCAGGCTTGTGTGTTGCAAATCATTAGAGAGGTTTATTTAGGTATATTTAAATATTTACATATTCTTACAATAATAAAAATTGCCTATAAAAGCTATTAAATAGGTAATTTTTTGTAAAATTTGTAATGGGAGACAGCTGAGTTATCAATGGTGTGGCCCTCGGACATAATTCGGGTTCCTTATGTGGCCCCTTGTAAAAATGAATTGCCCACCCCTGGTATAAAGAAAAGTGGATTTCCTTGTGTGGTTCTAAAGCTGACTGCCCTACCTTCCTGCAGATTATCTGTAGAAACTAGGAATTAGTTCTGATGATTTGATGAAAAGGTCAGATTCTGAGTAGTGCTGTAAACACTGACATTATGACATGTAGGCAGGAGTGGTGGCCATGTGGTTAGTGCACTTGGTTTCAGTAAATTTCTGCTTTGTCCTCATCAACAAAGTGTCATGGGTCCATCATCTTAATAATTAATTGTGTTCCATTACATTGTTGAAGAAAGTGAACAAAATCAAAGGTTTTCCAAGCACCTGTGGACTTCCAAAAGTTTCCACTCTAGGATTGGACGGTGGAGGGAATGCTGCTCATTTAAAGGCCGAAGGTCAAAATGTTGAAAGTGACCTTCAATGGTGACGGAGCTTTTATAAGCTCCTGTTGGAGAACTGAGACACCTGGCATTAACTTCATGATGTTCTGTTGGCTTTTTATTACATATGCAGATACGACCAACAAAGAGTCGGTGCAAGCAATCCAGACAAGCATTTTCATCGTGTGTCTGGACGGAGCAATGCCTCAAGAGCCTGGTGTCACCAGCCGAAGCTCTGCTGCCATCCAGATGCTGCATGGAGGAGGCAGCCAGTGGAACAGCGCCAACCGCTGGTTTGACAAGACCCTGCAGGTATCTCCCAGACTGCACGCGCACAAGCGTTCAGTGTGTTTGTATGTACATACGTGTGCAGATCCTGTGCTGTATGCACAATTTGTTTTATTTTCTTTCAACACCAAAGGAGCCAAATTAAGAGTGGAATAAGCTTTTGGTGATGTAATGACCCCCGTTTACCACAGCAGGTGATACGTCCTCCAGAACAATGTTCAGAATCACGTGTTATAAATGTGACCACTCGCTTCACCAAAAAACACAGTCTGGTTTGTGTTTTAATTTTAGTTTTCATTGTAGCATGGCATGATAACAACTAGTTACACAAACAACGAGTTACACAATCCACATTCAAGCACACATGAAGAGGCATTGCCAAATAATAGCAAAATCCATCTGCACCAATGTCAAAGTCAGCTATGATAATAACCATTCCGTCTGAAATGATAACAAATCTGTCTGAAATCATATCAAAGCCGAGTGAAACACAAACAAAGCCACCTGAAATGATGAAAAAACAATCAGTCTGAACTCATATCCAAGCCATCTGCAATAATATCAAAGCTAGTTGAAATTATATCAGAGCTGTCTCAAGTCATATCAAAGCCAGCTGAAATGTCACAGCTGTCTGAAATGACATCTAAATCGCCTGCAATGTTAACTAAGCCACCTGAAATGACATCAAAGCTGTCTGAAACAATGTCAAAGCCATGTGAAATGATGTCAAAGCCGTTTGAAATGTCAGTCACCTAAAACAATGTCAAAGCTGTCTGAAATTATGTCAAAGCCGCCTGAAATGACGTCATAGCCACCTGAAATGACGTCATAGCCGCCTTAAATGACGTCAGAGCCGCCTGAAATGACGTCAGAGCCGCCTGAAATGTCGTCAGAGCCGCCTGAAATGACATCAAGGCTGTCTGAAATGACGTCAGAGCCACCTGAAATGTCAGAGCCACCTGAAATGATGTCAAAGCTGTCTGAAATCAGAATCGCCTTTATTGTCATTGTAATTTGCATTGCAATGAGATTTGCGTGCAACTCCAAAAAGGTGCTTTCTGTGGTGTGAGAAATTTTTAGCCAAATAAAAGATAATTTAACAATAAATTATTCAGAGTATATGTACAACTAATATAAACATAAAATAAAATGTGGATCCAGTAAAATGTAAAACGAGAATTATATACAACTGTGGAATCATATTGCACATGGTTTACCTTGAACTTGAAAGGTGCGGATTAGAGTGATTTGTTATTGTTCAGTGCAGTGATCGCTCTGTGGACAAAGCTGTCCCTGAGTCTTTGTCCTAGTTTTGATTGACCTATACCGTCGGCCGGAGGGTCGTAGGTCAAACAGGTGGTTGCTGGGGTGGGATGTGTCTTTGCTGATGCTGGTGGCTCTGCTGAGGTAGCGAGAGCTGGCAATGTCTTCCAGGCTGGGCAGAGAGCAGCCAGTGATCCCCTGGGCCGTTTTGATCACCCTCTGCAGCGCTCTCTGTCTCCTGCTGAGCACCCCCCGTACCACGCTGTGATGCAGTACGTCAGGATGATGCTCTTGATGGTGGTTCTGTAGAACAACACCAGCAGCTTCTCCTCCAGATTGTTTCTCCAGAGTACCCCCTGGAAGTGGAGTCGCTGCTGGGCTTTCTTCGCCACCACTGTGGTGTTGACAGTCCAGGAGAGGCGGTCAGAGAGCTGCACTCCCAGGAACCTGATGTAGCTGACCCTTTCCACACAGTCCCCTTGGATGTAGAGCGGGGCTGGGTCAGCCCTGTTCTTCCTGAAGTCCAGAATTATTTCTTTTGTGTTTTTGTGGTGTTCCGCGGCAGGTTGTTAGCTGAACACCACGCTGTCAGTCGATTTACCTCATCTCTGTAGTCAGTCTCATCCCCACTGAGATGAGCCCAATCATGGTGGTATCATCCACAAACTCTATGATGGTGTTTGTGGGATGGGTCGGAGAGCAGTCGTGCGTGTAAAGGGTGAACAGGAGGGGGCTCAGTACACAGCCTTGAGGGGTACCCGTGCTGAGTGTGATGGTGGAGGAAAGGTGGGGGCCAAGTTTCACGGACTGTGGGCGGTTTGTGAGGAAGTCCTTGATCCACTGGCAGATGGGGGTGAAGATGGCCAGATGTGTCAGTTTCTGGACCAGGATCTCCGGGATGATGTGGTTGAAGGCTGAGCTGAAGTCCAGGAGGAGCATCCTCACATAGCTTCCCTGGTGCTCCAGGTGGCTCAGTGCGGTGTGGAGAGCTGTGATGATAGCGTCCTCTCTGGAGCGGTTTGCCCTGTAGGCAAACTGGTGGGGGTCCAGAGTGGGAGGCAGACAGGCCCCGATGTGCTGAGAGATCAGTCTTTCAAAACACTTCATGACCACAGACGTAAGTGCAACAGGCCTGTGGTCATTTATGCTCTCCACTGCTGACTTCTTTCAGACTGGTGGAAGATTTGAGGCAGAGTGGACTGATGGCCTGCGACAGGGACAGGTTGAAGATGCAGGTGAAAACTCCAGCCAGTTGGTCAGCACACGCTTTCAGTACCTTTCCAGGTACACCATCGAGGCCGGCCGCCTTCTTGGGGTTCACTGCCTTCAGCACACGTCTCACTTTGTGTTCCTGAAGTGTTAGCGTGCTAGTGCTAGAGGGTGGTGGGTGTGGAGTTTCTGCTGGTCTGTTTTCTTTGAAGCGGGCAAAGAAGCGGTTAAGCTCCTCTGCCAGCGTGGCATCAGACCTAGCATTTCCTAGGTTTCTGCTTCTGTAGTTGGTTATATGATTTATTCCCTGCCACATCCTTCTGGGGTCATTTGCAGCGATTGATTAGTTTGAGCATACATAAACTTCAGTTTAGTCTTAATGTCTGTTGTTTGACAATAGTCCAAGTCTGGGTGTCCATGACATCTGCCACAGGAAATTTCAGGCCTCTAAGTCCATTATTTGCTGATCATTATTTGTCCATTATTCCACCTTGAACATGGCTCCAGAAATGACGGCCATAACCATGCACACTAAATTGGCCATATCTCAGAAACTACTTGGCCTACAGGCCTCAAACTTCAGATTTTTTTGTTCTGAATAGTCGGGGAATATTTGATTAAAATTTAAAGAAAATCTGAGACAAAGTGCGTGATGCCCCTCAAATATTTGTTAAATTGACATGGAATGACCCCAAAGCCGCCTGAAATGACATCAAAGCTGTCTAAAATGACGTCAAAGCGGCCTGAAATGATATCAGAGCGGCCTGAAATGATAACTAAGCCATCTGAAATGACGTCAAAGCCATCTGAAATGACAGCTAAATCACCTGAAATAATAACTAAGCCGTCTGAAACGATGTCACAGCCGTCTGAAATATCAACGTCATCTGAAACTGTCAGAGCCGTCTGAAACGATGTCAAAGCCGCCTGAAATGATGTCAAAGCCGCCTGAAATGACGTCAAAGCCGCCTGAAACGATGTCAAAGCCACCTGAAATACAGCCTATGTGCTTTTGTTAGTGATGAGTTGCTGTGCTAATCTCCTCCTGCTCCGCTGCACACAGCCACTGCACACTGCAGCACAATCACTGCCCACTCCAATCAAAGAAATCACTCTGCTCCAAAGCATTAAAATTAACATCTGCATTTTATTTAATTTTAGCCTTTAACCTAGCAGGGCAGCACTGTGGATTAGTAGTTAGCACTGTTGACTCACAGCAAGGATGTCATGGGATCAATTCCCACCTGTGGCCTTTCTGTGTGGAGTTTGCATGTTCTCCCCGTGTTTGTGCGAGTTCCCTCCTGGTGCTCCGGCTTCCTCCCACATCCAGAGATATGCAGGTTAGGTGGATTGGAAACTAAATTGTCCGTAGGTGTGCGTGTGAATGTGTTTTTTTGTCTATATGTGGCCCCAGGGTGAAACCACCTCACACTCTACGACTGACGGGATAGGGTGAGTGAATAAATGAGTGAGTGTCACTAGGCATCAAAATGACTTTGATGACAAAAATGACAAAGTATCTTTTGGTTCTTTCATTTGTCCAGCCACACTCCATAAGCTGTAAGCATAGACATCGCTAACAGCTAGCAGTGCTAACTGCTTCACAGTGCCGTGTCCACACCCCAGCTGTCCTGCTGAGATCACCAACCCAACATCTTCATGATCACATTCTTGCAAAATCGGATAAACATGCATGACTTTCTCACAGACGCATGTAAAAATAATATGTAAAGCACGCTTGGTTTCTGTGCACATAGTCGATGAGCCAGGACCAGTCTCATATTATAGATTCCTGGAATATGCATATACAAATTTCAGGCAATATATGTTAACTCTTTATGAATCTTTATTAGTATAGTTGCAAAATATGTGGCCTTTGCCGAGCTATAACACTATAGCTGTAACAAAAAGTATACATTTATTAATGCATAGCTTTTGATTTTGTTCCAGTAAAAAACACACACTTAAACTGTAGACAGAAACATCTTAAAACATAAAATTTAAACATTTAATTGTTAAACCAATAATGAATTTCTATATACAATTGTCTCTTTCTGCTTATCAAACAAATGCTCTGACATAATACTCTTCGAACAGGAATCACACAGTTTGCCACCTTGAGATAACCCTTCTATTTTTGCATATTACAGGTTTCAAAATTTAATACACAACATTGGAAAACTTGCAGTTTAATAGTCATCTTCATCTTTAACGTTCTCTTCGGTCTCCGAATACTCCATGTCTAGGTCCAATGCCTGGTTATCACAGTATTGCAGTTTGCACATTTCAGTGCATTTCAGTCCGTTCTCCAAACAGACACAATTTGGCCTCTCCCTAAATTTTCGTGTGCACTTGCATGCCAGCAGGTCCAATACAGCTTCTGGAGCTGGCTGGCCTTCCATCCAATAGATGACCAACTGCTCAGTCTCATTTTCCTTTTCAAGCTTCCCACAGGACTTGGGGTCTGTGGGTCTTTCTCCCAGCATCTTCTCCAGATGGCAGCTTGGTAGTTGGCTCGCTCAGCATGTCTTTCCAAGCAATCCCTACATGGTGGCGACTGGTGGCTTTCTATTTCACCCTTCTTGGCACAAAACAAGTGGTATCTCAACTCATTGACCTTTGAAGATGCTGCCTTGTTTGCATACAAGAGACAGGTGAATCCCTCCAACCTCTCCATCAGTTCTGGTGAGAGGTCCCATTCCTGGCCCAGATCTGTGAACGCCTTCTGGACATCTTTGCTGGTTTTGACAAGGTTCAGTGCTTTCGATTTGCCTTTGCTTGTGAATGCACTAACAGTGTCACATCCTGTGTAAGCGTGCATCCCTGGTAAAGCCTTGCAGACTTCTCTTCCAACAGTTGTCACATTCTTCCCAATATCAACATATCTCACATGGCCTTTGCTTCTACACTTCTGGAAAAGTTTGGCACCAGTCTCACCATAGCTTGCCAGACATGCGATGAACACATCTTCTGAAGCAATGGCAACTGCATTGAAGCCCTCTTTTGCAGCATGAACTGCATGCAGAAGCAAATGTCCATCTGCCTCTGCCTGTGCACAGCAAAGCTCTTGTATCTCCTTGCTGCCCTCTTGTGTGATCATGAAGCATCTATCACCAACTGTTGCAACAAGACAGTTGTTGCCAGTGCTCCAAATATAGCCTGATCTCCTTTCACCCTTTGTACCAAGTCCATCCCATCAACAATGGTGGCTGAATGAGTAGGAATGTCTTTCCTTTCAACAACTGGCACATTCCTTTGAAGGAGGGATGCAAGTGCTGCTTTGTTGGTCTTGCGCAGCCCACCCTCAGGTGTAGCGAAGGCCCATGGAAGAGGCCCCAGTGGATGTGAGAGGACATCCACCATGTGTAGATTCCGTACCTGTGCCATCACAATTATGCAGCCAAACAGAGTTCGATCTGCCTGTAGGATGAATGCCTTGGTCTTCTTTTGAAGACTGCTGAATGTTTTTAGTTTCAGTGTCCTCATCACCCACTTGCATGTGCATAACTGCAGGTATTCTTCCTATACCTTGGCATGTAGATTTAGACATATAGATCATGTTTTTATACATTAGGTGCGAATTTGGATTGTTTTTTGCAATTTAATGTTGGCCATTTTGATATCCAAGATGGCAACCATGAAAACTGAATTTTTATGATTAGCAGTAAACTACTCTTAGGCGAACATCTAGGTTAAGACACATAAAGCACAACTCTTTGGTGCCTGGTAGGCTATTGTGGTGGCCATTTTGAATTTATGATGATAACACATGGATGGCTACCAAATCTGCAATGCTATCACATATTTTCCATCACTAGGGATGTAGACCTTGCTAAAAATCACAATGGGAACCCAATCCTTTTGGTGGTACCGACCAACCCATCTGGCTCATCGACTAAGAAGGTTCCTGGTTCAAGCCCCACCCCTGCCTGTTTCTCCATGTAAGGTGGAGTTGTGTCAGGAAGGGCATGTGGCATAAAACCTCTGCCAAATCAACATCCACCTCGGATCTGCTGTGGCGACCCCAAGTGAAAACAAGGGTGCAACCGAAGGGACTTACTATCAAGCAACTTTAAACGATGGGTTTGGAAACTTGTCTGGAAAAAAAACAAACAAAAAATACATGTTGACAAAGCAATGCATTCTGGGTTAACTTTTCCCCCCTGTGTGCAGTAGTGAGACTTGCCTGCTCCTTGATGACCATAATGTGCCAGACTTCCTAATTTTTATGATTTTTTTTTTTTTTTTTTTTTTTTTTTTTGCTTGCTCCTACTCTGGCTTCCTTGGGGGCAAAACATCAGATCTGGTTTGGATTCGCAGCTTGTTTTGCACCGGCTACCCTTCCTGATGGAATTCCAGATCTAAAACCAGGATTTAAATGAACTGTAGGAAATGTTCCTGTATCCATCCCCTGACCTGTCTGTGGGGAGGCGGTGGACTGGAGGTCAGACAGGAAGGTCTTGGTTCAATTCCCATTCAGACAGGAAAACCGTGAATGTACCCTAAGCAAGGTTCTGAATCTCCACGTGGTGTGCAGCTGGGCATCTTCCATGGCAGCACAGCAATGTCACTGTGTGAATGACTGAATGTGACGTTTTACCGCAGAGTCCTTTGACTGATCTCCATCAAATGAAAGAGTGCTACAGATATTTTATTCTAAAGCCAGCTGACTGGAGAATAACTTGTGCAATCCATTATTTTGTGGTTTAATACCTATTGGTTAGAATGCAAAAGCTAAAACAATAAACGCAGTGACCGTATTAGTCAGAGAGTGAACTGTCCTCCGTCCTCTGCCTGATCAAGCTGAAGAAATGAAAACATCTTAGATCAAAATGTACAAAAAGTCAAATCCAGTGATTAGAATTTTAATATGCATTTGTTGTCTTCCAGACATCATTATTGTCATCATCATGTTCACTGTCACGTGCACTAAAGCCCAGTTGCGTATCCTAACCCATTAGGGGCATGGGCACTTGTGTTGCCGTTCAGAGGCTGCTGTGAAGGCCTGTTTTTTTTAGTGACTGTTTTATGACAAATACAGTAGTGTTCAGAATAATAGTAGCGCTATGTGACTAAAAAGATTAATCCAGGTTTTGAGTATATTTCTTATTGTTACATGGGAAACAAGGTACCAGTAGATTCAGTAGATTCTCACAAATCCAACAAGACCAAGCATTCATGATATGCACACTCTTAAGGCTATAAAATTGGGCTATTAGTAAAAAAAAAAAAAGTAGAAAAGGGGGTGTTCACAATAATAGTTAGTGTGGCATTCAGTCAATGAGTTTGTCAATTTTGTGGAACAAACAGGTGTGAATCAGGTGTCCCCTATTTAAGGATGAAGCCAGCACCTGTTGAACATGCTTTTCTCTTTGAAAGCCTGAGGAAAATGGGACCTTCAAGACATTGTTCAGAAGAACAGCATAGTTTCATTAAAAAGTTGATTGGAGAGGAGAAAATGTATACGCAGGTGCAAAAAATTATAGGCTGTTCATCTACAATGATCTCCAATGCTTTAAAATGGACAAAAAAAAAAACCAGAGACGCGTTCTGGTTATTCCTCGATCCATTTTTATGGTTGTTTTCCGTTTTCTTCCACGCGTCTGTTTTTTTTTAATCTTTTGAGTCACAGAGCACTACTATTATTCTGAACACTACTGTACTTGCCATTGTTCAAAACTAGAAGTATTCCACCTCGCAGGACTCAGTGCTATTCTGGACTATAAGCATGCACTACTGGCTAGAAAGCGGACATACTACTCTGATATATAGTGGCAAACAGTTTTTCAAAGACAACCACCTGTAAGTTACTCCATTTTTAGCTCAATATTTATTAGGTTCATTCAAAAGAAAATAGATGACATTAGATCAAATATATCCCAGCATGCCTTAGTTCCACCACTGCACCCTGTTGCTGATGTGGGTGCCATCACTGATTCATCAGAAACTTACCAAATTTCACTGGGCGTGCTGACGAAACTTGTAATTTCTTCTAAATGCACACCGTGTCTTTTTGACCTAATAACAACAAAACTGTTTACTGACCTGTGGCCAACTGTACCGGAAATTATTAACCTGTCATTAACCTCTTGATCTGTTGCTAAATGTTTTAAATCTGCAGTGATTAAACCATTCCTTAAGAACTCTAACCTTGACCCTAATCTACTCAAAATTTATAGGCCAATATCAAATCTATTATTTTGCTACAAAATTCTTGAAAGATTGGTTTCACAGCAGCTCGTGAACTCCCTTACTGAGAATAACCTTTTTGAGCCACTGCAGTATGCTTTTAGAACGCACCATTCCATGGAAACAGCTCTCACTAAAGTGGTAAGCGATCTGCTTACAATTGATTTGGACACCGCTTCAGACACCATGTTGGGTCCACTGATTTTCTCCCATTATATAGCACCCCTTTGGGATATACTGCAACGCTATGGGGTTATTTTTCATTGTTACACTGATAATACTCAGTTGTACATGCTGATAACTGCTGATTATATCATACACATCAAGACTTTAGAGTATTATTGCCTTGCTTCTGTGAAAAGCTGGATGTTGAGCAATTTCTTACTATTAAATTTGGAGAAGACTGAAATCATGTTCCTTGGACTCCTGTTTCCAGTGATGCACTGTGAGGTTGATGGCTGGTGAGGCACTGATTTAATCAATCAGTTTTACAAACATATGTACCCCACAGAGTAGCTTATTCACCGTTTGATTGGCAGCAGTAAACGGGTTATGTTTGAAATCTCTTATCAGCAGTCTTTACACATACAAACTGTAGCACACAAAAAGCACATTTAATTAAAAAAAAACATTATTATGGTCTTACCTTTACTCACAAATGAAGTTTGTGCTGCTCCTTCTGAACAAAAGCATCGATGACTTGTTCTTTCTTCAGTTTTAAAAGTCTCTCTGTCTCAGTGGAGATCACCGCCAGAGAAGAAAGTCGTCCTTCATCAGTCCTGTTCCGAGTGTATGTTTGGAGCCTTTTCTGGCTTTGAATGTGAGTGGTCGACTGCTCGTGTTTGATGACACTTCTTTGTAAATTCTTTAGGTCACAATATCCCATCTGAGTCCAGACATTGTCACAAGTTGAGAAAAGGAGGCAGAAAAAGGCAGTTTCTTACTTGACGTCCACACAGCCAGACTCTTTGTGTGTCCCGCTCCGTTTGAAAAGAGTAGGTCTTCTGTTGTCTGAAGCCAGCCTTTTAGCTGTTGATCTTCCTTTAATTATTACCTCCTGCTTCAATTGAAAGTCCAGTTTAAAAAATTGCTTCAGTTTGGATATGTAGCCCTCCATTCTGAAAGTAAAGTCCAGGCAAGAGAAAAAAATAAATAAATGGCTGCTCTCGTAGTTTGCTGTCACATATTCTTCAGCTGAGGAGTTGCTGCAAAAAGAATCTCTGGGATCAGTAGTGCCCCCTACCATGAGGCAGGAGAACTGCGTACCTCACTCTGTGCCTTTTTATAGTTTTACGATCGCTCAACACACGAAATGCGTTACACACACATACAGCTTTTGACAAAAAACACTTTATATTATGTACATCAGCTAAACTATGGAATTTAAGTTCATGCAGCCAAAGTGTTTGTCCATTTTAATGGTGACAGACAGAGAGACAGTGAGACAGTGTGACTGCACAGTGTGCCAGCAGTCAGCCCAGTGATTGCGCAATCCAAAGTGAGGCTGAGTTGTCTGCTGCCTCACCGCACGTCTCTGCTCAGTATTTGAACAGCAAATGTGAAAATTCAGCGATTTTGAATAAAAAATAATCTAAAACTGGTGAAGTTAAAAGGAAAATAACTTTATAGTACAAATCACTGGATAAATATAACCGTTTTATTTTTATTTTTTTTTTTTCATTTTACATTTTTCTTTCCATGATGACAGGTGAGGCTGTGCTTCACCTGCCTCCCTTGACCACACGTCCCTGCCTGTGTCATATATCACACTTGTTTCTGTGAAGGCTCTCAGTTGTCCAGGTTGTTTCCATAGTAGACAAGCTTGAAGGTTCGACTGGACTGGGTTGCTTGACGCGAGCACGTTTCGCTTCAAATCGCAGAAGCTTCCTCAGCTAAAATTCTTGCTCTGGTAGTCTGACTTCTGTCTTGACTCTTGTAGAGAAGAATAACAGAAGCCACAAAAGCTGGAGTTTTAAACCTAAACAGACCCCTCCTACTGAGTGGCAGACTGCTATAGGCTAGTGACTAAACAATAGCTCTAATTAGCACCTCTTGTGCTCTAGTTAGCACCCTCCTAATGACAGGGCAGCTGTCCCTGCTAATGATGGGACGGACGCCTCTCCTGAAGGCTTCCCTGATGACTCTCCTGATGATGTGAATGACTCATTACCATGAACAAAAGACTGAAACTGCTTTGACCTATCCCATCCTGTCTATGGCTCATGCAGAGAATCTAATCCATGCATTTGTCTCCTCTCGACTGGGTAATTGTAATTTCCTATTTTCTGGCTTGCTGCAGTCCAGCATTAGAGGTCTTCAATTGCTTCAAAATGCTGCTGTCTGAATTTTGACAAAAAGCAGAAAGTACAATCACATTACACTGATTTTGGCCTGCCTTCATTGGCTCCCTGTCTCTGTGAGGTCTGACTTTAAGCTTCTGTTGCTAACCTGTAAAATTATTCATGGACTATCACCTCCCCCTCTGGTAGTACATCGCTTTCGATGATGACATCTGTGCAGAGCCTCAGGGGGGATGGATCCTCTGATGACTTCTCAACCCAAAGGCTGACGCACACAGCTTTCCATACCTTCTGCACTGATGGGTTGATGTAGCTGGGTTGGCCGATGCTGCTTTATGCCGCCTGTCCCTTGCAGCTTCGAAATGTTTCCTCCTCTCCTCCTCAAACATAGTTGTGGCTTTAGAGATGACAGCCCTCCAGGCTGGTCGATCAGCGGCAGCTGCTTCAAACTCAGATGGGTGGATACCGCACAACTGAAGGTTTTTCTTCAGAAGGTCTTTGTACCTCAGTTTATGTCTACCCCTCCGCTTTGTCCCCTGTTTACAATTGGGTACTCAGGTAAAAGCAGTTTCAGTCTTTTGTTCATAATAATGAGTCATTCACATCATCAGGAGAGTCGTCAGGCGTCCGTCCCATCATTAGGAGGGACAGCTGCCCTGTCATTAGGAGGGTGCTAACTAGAGCACAATAGGTGCTAATTAGAGCAATTGTTAGTCACTAGCCTATAGCAGTCTGTCTCACAGTAGGAGGGGTCTGGTTAAGCCCCTGTCACAGTGGCGTATTCGTAGAGCTGCTCATTACAGCATATCATCTACGCTGTAATGAGCAGCTCTTTGCCCACTTCACGAGGTGTTTTTTCTCAATACGCAGCAGTATGTTGAGGGCTACGCGCGCGAGAGAGAAAGCGCTATTTTAAGGAGTCTGAGTCTCCTTAAAATAAAAGCGCTCTCGTGCGCGCTCTCATTCTCTCTCTCTCTCTCTCTGTGTGTGTGTGTCTAATCAGAGCTGTGACTCTTTAAAATAAACGCACACTCGCTGCATGTTGGTGTGCTCATCAGATGACCTGATCGATCAGTCTGATCAAAGCTGAAAAGAGCTGTGACTCTTTAAAATAAACGTGCACTCGCTGCATGTTGGTGCGCTTATCAAACGCCCTGATTGATCAGTCTGATCAAAGCTGGAAAGAGCTGTGACTCTAAAATAAACACGCACTCACTGCATAAAAAAAAATAATAATAATAATAATGTTAAATGACTCTGTTTTTGAGCCGCACCACACCATGCAGTAGAGAACAGAGCACACTTCCACAGAGGTAGAAAATAGCACTGAAACTGGTGCAGCATGGCACACGCGACTGTGTGCACACATTAAAACGCGAACACGCAGCTACAAGTATGAACGAACACTGTTAAAGGCTGAGTATACGTGTATTTCGGGCGTATTTAAATGAAACACAACGCTGCAATGAGCAGCTCTATGAATACACCACTGTGACAGGGGCATTAGGTTTAAAACTCCAGCTTTTGCGGCTTCTGTTTATTCTTCTCTATAAGAGTCAAGACAGAAGTCAGACTACCAGAGCAAGAATTTTAGCTGAGGAAGCTTCTGCGATTTGAAGCGAAACGTCCTTGCATCGAGCAACCCAGTCCAGTCGAAGACTCAAGCGTCTCTACTATATATCACACTGACAAAGTGAGGAACCTTGGGGTGATTTTTGATCCCAAGTTGTCCTTTGATCTACACATCAGAGAAATCATGTGGACTGCTTTGTTCCACCTTCACAACATCACAAGGATTCATCCCATCCTGTCTATGGTTCATCCAGAGAATCTAATCCATGCATTTGTCTCCTCTCGACTGGGTAATTGTAATGTCCTATTTTCTGGCTTGCTGCAGTCCAGCATTAGAGGTCTTCAATTGGTTCAAAATGCTGCTGTCTGAATTTTGACAAAAAGCAGAAAGTACAATCACATTACACTGATTTTGGCCTGCCTTCATTGGCTCCCTGTCTCTGTGAGATCTGATTTTAAGCTTCTGTTGCTAACCTGTAAAATTATTCATGGACTATCACCTCCCTCTCTGGGAGTCCGTCTCTTTCGATGACATCTGTGCAGACCCTCAGGGGGGATGGATCCTCTGATGACTTCTCAACCCAAAGGCTGACACACACAGCTTTCCATACCTTCTGCACTGATGGGTTGATGTAGCTGGGTTGGTTGATGCTGCTTTATGCTGCCTGTCCCTTGCAGCTTCTAAATGTTTCCTTCTCTCCTCCTCGAACATAGTTGTGGCTTTAGAGATGACAGCCCTCCAGGCTGTTCAATCAGCGGCAGCTGCTTCAAACTCAGATGGCTGAATAAAGCACCACTGAAGGTTTTTCTTCAGAAGGTCTTTGTACCTCAGTTTAGGTCTACCCCTCCAGCGGGAGCCCAACTTGAGCTCCCCGTACATCAGCTGCCTAGGCATACGGTTGTCATCCATCCTACTGACATGACCAGACCATCGTAACTGAGCCTTCAATAGCTATGCCTCAATGCTTGGCCTCAATGGGCTCTATCCAGTACTTCCTGGTTAGTAATTTTATCTTTCCAGCAGGTGTTCATAATTGTACGCAGTGACCTCGTGGAATTTTTCTAGTTGCCATTATCTGCCATTATCATCCCAGTCCCCAAAAAATCACCCACAACCAGCCTTAGTGATTTCCGCCCGGTAGCACTCACCCCAGTCATCAGCAAGTGCTTTGAGAAACTGGTTCTGAAACACATCAAAGCCTGTCTCCCCCCTACCCTGGACCCACATCAGTTTGCACTACTGGACTAACAGATCCACAGAAGACGCAATAACCACCGCCCTCCACTCAGCGCTGTGTCACTTGGAGAAACAGGGGAGCTACGTCAGGATGCTTTTAATTGATTACAGCTCAGCTTTCAATACAATAATACCGGACATTCTGATCCCCAAGCTAGTCAACCTGGGGCTCCCACTATCCACCTGCTCCCGGATTAAAGACTTTCTGGTTAACCGGCCCCAGCAGGTGAGGGTGGGTTGTTACTTCTCCTCCATCTATACTCTCAGTACCGGCTCCGCCCAGGGCTGTGTGCTGAGCCCACATGGCTGCAAAATCTCCGTCTGTATACGGATGTCCGTCAGTTTTTATTTTCTGGTTCCGTTTATTCCGTCATTTATAATCGCTAACTGAAAAAAATATTTTATTGCTTCATTTCGACACAAAACGGGAGAGAAGGACGGAATTTGCTTTAAAATGTATTCCATACGGAGGCCGCCATTACAGGAAGCGGTCGTGTGTGCGCAGTGGTGTTCTGGGCAGCGACTCTGTCACCGCGCTCTAATGATGGCAATTTCGAGGCCTCATGAACCAATGAACCACTTCAACACAACTGGCTGAAAATCGACACACTGCTTCGAGGCATTTGATACAGTTTGAAGGGTGACATCTGCTGGATTGTTTTGAGAATTACCCTGAGCGAGTGCTGTGACAAATGTTTGCAGTAATTCATGACTGATGTGGTTTGTCCTTGAAAAATACTAATAAAAAATGTCATCTTCATTATTGTGTCTTTCTTAATGTAATAAATAGTCCTTACAGATGTACACATACTGGTTATGAAAACCTTTATTGTAGACTATATGTAGATTCATCAGTCCTCAATATTTGGATGGAATGTGACGGGAAAAGTGAGAAAGACGTGCTTATGATACTGTAATTTGTAAATTAGAATAGAGGGGATAGGAGACGGTGATTGTGCAACTATCAAGAATTTTTATTCAAAAAAAGAATAATTTCAACAGTGCTGGGCTTTAATCGGCTCCTCTTCTGCCTCACCACCTCTCCAGCTTTGGAGAAGACCCGCTCACCAAAATCACAGCTCTTCAGTCACTCACAGTCTCTGATCTACCTATGAATATATAGTCTAACCTATAACCTATGTTGATGTACTGTGTGGATAAATGTTGTATATGAATAAATGCCTGTTGTGTGTGGTGTGTGTCTGTCTATGTTAGGTCCTATGTGTATGTAGCTAACTATACTAAATGAACTCTAAACTAGACCTAAATATAAACTAATGCTGTCCCTGTCACGTAGTAATTGGCAGTTACACTGTCGCTAGCAGTCTCCTCTCACAAACCCAGTTTGTGCCGCGATTCAGATCTCATTTAAAGACTTGGCGGGTCGTATTGACACGCCCAGATTATTCGACTTTCCCGCGAAGCTCGACACGTGGTGTGACGTAACGAGGCCTCGCTCGCAGTGGTCACGTGATGGGGGCGTGCTCGAAACGCTGCTCACCGACACTTCTGGTTCACAAAGCTCGATGCTGTGTCGAGCAGCCTGACTCGAGCTTAACATTACTACCGCGCTCGTTGCTTTCTGAAGGTAAACGTGAGTAAAACCTCTGTTTATGGATTTCCGTCCAATTTTTTCCCATGTTCCGTTTATATCGTCGTATAAAACCGCTAACTTAAAAAAATATATATTTTATGGCTTTATTTCGACACGAAACGCTCTCCTATCAAACCGGGTGTCCCTATGAGAAAATCAAACTTACCCCTCTCTTCTTCTACGGCGTTTAATGGCAGCCGGCATCCTTATTGTTGGACCGCTGCCACGTACTGTATCAGGCCGTTAAAGCAACCCTAAATCCTCATTGAGTCCCGTGTCTTTCAGGTATTTAAAAAGGCAACACTTCCTCCTCTCACTGGACTTTACTGCTAAAATACTTACTACAGAAACTCATTTCAGGCCTTACAATTGATTTCCTTCCGTTTTTACACTTTATAGCTTTATTTTGACATGAAATGCACTCCTCTCCCAACGTGTGTCCCGGTGATGAAATCTAACGTACCCCTCTCTTCTTCTACGGCACTTAATGGCATCGCACTGCTGCCACCTGCTGCATCAGTCCATTATAGCAGTACTAAATCCTCTCGATGAGTCCAGTGTCTTTCAAGTACTTAAAAAGTCAACACTAACCCCCTCTCAACCTTCTGGCTAAATTGCTTTCTACATAAACTTCTTTTAGTACTTACAACTGATTTATTAAGTTTTTACTCTTTAATCGATTCAAAAATGACAAGCTATATTTTGTAAAATAAAATATTTTGAAGTAAAATAAAATGCTAATACTGTAAAAGTGTTCATTGGTTATGATTTTTATCATTTATGTTAAAACGTGTGGCATTTGAAAGTGCTGGATTGTGGTGACAGTATTTCACAAGACTATTTAAAATTCAGTTGGTCTCGTGGTTCAATCAATCAATTTTTTTTTTTTAATTTCAAACTTAGTTGTCAATTCCAGTATCATGGCAGTTCACAGTATAAGCAAATCAAATGAACAAAGCTTCTTTGTGTTCTCTGTACCTCTACACTCATATGAAAAAATAAACAAGATCAAAAAAGAAGCAAATCAAAAAATGACAAGAAAATTCGAAAGGGAGTGGGAAGAAGTAAAAATCCCACCTCAGTGCACATATCTTCAGTGGTTGCTTAATTAACAGTAAATACAACTGCAGTTAATTTACAATACCTAAATATATTTACAATTTCCCCCAAAAAGTGATCTCCAAATTAAATAAAACATTAAAAAAGAAAACTCAGCAGTGCCACACAGATAACATGAATGCAGAATGCCACCATAGACTTCCATTTTTAATCTAATAACAGCCATGGACTTGCTGCCAGTAGAACTGCAGGTTGAGGTGCTGAAGTATGTAGGTATCGTGGACCTACTCAGTGTGGAGAAGGCCTACGGCCACATGCCATCCATCCGCACACCAAGTCTTTGGAGAGAGGTGAAGATGTACAGGGTTGATGACCAGTACTTGCCAGAAGTGTGGGAGTTTATGACCAAGGAAGTGGGATGCCACTTGAAGGAACTTCATTTGCCCTACATGGCAGAAGAAGAGATAAGCTTCAACAACGGGGAAAAAGACTTTTCATTGGCAGTACTTACCATGTCTTTTAGTGTCTTTAAATGTATTATTTATTTTACCAGGTAATAGCATAAAGGTTCGAATAATTTATTTATTTTGTAAGACACACTTAGGATTTGTTTAATTGTGTAGAATGAAAGCAGAAATTATAGTCAGTTAAATTATTGCAGACAGTCATTACATTTGTGGATAGTAACTTATTATGGACACATACTGTCATACAAAATAGTAAATAAATCAAATCAATTTTATTTATATAGCGCCAAATCACAACAAACAGTTGCCCCAAGGCGCTTTATATTGTAAGGCAAAGCCATACAATAATTATAGAAAAACCCCAACTGTCAAAATGACCCCCAGTGAGCAAGCACTTGGCGACAGTGGAAAGGAAAAACTCCCTTTTAACAGGAAGAAACCTCCAGCAGAACCAGGCTCAGGGAGGGGCAGTCTTCTGCTGGGACTGGTTGGGGCTGAGGGAGAGAACCAGGAAAAAGACATGCTGTGGAGGGGAACAGAGATCAATCACTAATGATTAAATGCAGAGTGGTGCATACAGAGCAAAAAGAGAAAGAAACACTCAGTGCATCATGGGAACCCCCCAGCAGTCTAAGTCTATAGCAGCATAACTAAGGGATGGTTCAGGGTCACCTGATCCAGCCCTAACTATAAGCTTTAGCAAAAAGGAAAGTTTTAAGCCTAATCTTAAAAGTAGAGAGGGTGTCTGTCTCCCTGGTCTGAATTGGGAGCTGGTTCCAGAGGAGAGGAGCCTGAAAGCTGAAGGCTCTGCCTCCCATTCTACTCTTACAAACCCTAGGAACTACAAGTAAGCCTGCAGTCTGAGAGCGAAGAGCTCTATTGGGGTGATATGGTACTATGAGGTCCCTAAGATAAGATGGGACCTGATTATTCAAAACCTTATAAGTAAGAAGAAGAATTTTAAATTCTATTCTAGAATTAACAGGAAGCCAATGAAGAGAGGCCAATATGGGTGAGATATGCTCTCTCTTCTTCTAGTCCCTGTCAGTACTCTAGCTGCAGCATTTTGAATTAACTGAAGGCTTTTCAGGGAACTTTTAGGACAACCTGATAATAATGAATTACAATAGTCCAGCCTAGAGGAAATAAATGCATGAATTAGTTTTTCAGCAACACTCTGAGACAAGACCTTTCTAATTTTAGAGATATTGCGCAAATGCAAAAAAGCAGTCTGGAGTCCAACCTGTTGCTCAGAGGACAAGGTCACTGCTAACACCTGGATGTAGCTAGAACTTGAGGGTGGATCTCGATAGGCAGCTCAAGTTCCCCCCAAGAGATTGTTACCACCTCTTTGAGGCCAGATGTTGTGCTGTGGTCTGCTGATGTTAACTCTGTGATTTTGGTGGAGCTAACGGTCCCTTGGGAGGGAGGAATGGAGGCTGCCTGTGAAAGGAAGAGAGATAAATACACCGACTTGGTAGCGGAGTGTCGGGAAGCGGGATGGTCCGCAGTTATCTATTCCGTGGAGGTTGGCTGTAGGGGGTTCATTGGAACATCCATTCAGCACCTCCTTAGGAAGATCGGCGTGTCTGGAATAAGGCTGAAGAGGGCATGTAGGGAGCTGGCAGAGGAAGCGGAGAGCCAGCTTCTGGCTGTGGTTGCGTAGGAAGGATAGGTCGTGGGGGAAAGAGGGGTTCTAGGGGTGGCTGCAGGGGGCGGCAGGGAGACGTCCCTGCCGTTGCTCCACCACCGTGAGATGTTCCGGGATTAATGGAGCGAAACATCAATGAAGGGTGGCTCCCGGCTGATGACCCTGCAGTTACCCCACCGGCACTGGTGGAGGTGCGTCAGGCGGAAACGCCAGGCAGGTAGAAATTACCTGTGTTTCCAACGAGGTCAGGGTAATGCCATCCAGAGTAAGGATCTGGTTAGACACCATGTTTCTAAGATTTGTGGGGCCAAGTACAATAACTTCAGTTTTATCTGAGTTTAAAAGCAGGAAATTAGAGGTCATCCATGTCTTTATGTCTGTAAGACAATCCTGCAGTTTAGCTAATTGGTGTGTGTCCTGTTGTGTGGGCCGCCAGAAGAGGAGGTACTGCTGGCCCACCACCAGAGGGCGCCCTGCCTGAAGTGCGGGCTTCAGGCACGAGAGGGCGCTGTCGCCACGGACACAGCCGGGGGTGACAGCTGTCACTCATTATCTCATGACAGCTGTCACCCATCTACACTTCATCGTACTACTGCATAAAACCCGGACGTCATCTCCACCTCATTGCCGAGATATCATCTACCTGTGAAGGTAATATTCTCTGCTGTATCTGAACTTAACACTGACTTTATAGTCTGAACTCCTTTGCAGCCGTTTTCCTGTGGGTGTTGCCTTATCTGTGGGATTGGCGTTTTGGTGGGATCAGCGACGGCTTTGCTTCACACCCCAACCAGATAAGTGGTTAACAGGAGCTGCACGAGTGTGTGATTAAAGGTGGAGGTGACTTTCCACCTTCTGACTGTTTTTGTTACTGGGTGTGCACACACCCACATCTCACTGTTTGTGCTTCTCGCCAGCAGTACCAGATCCGACAGTCGGGGACGGTGATCACCTGGGAATTCGGGACTTGGCGGCTCCAGTATTCACCAGGTTCGGTGGCGGCGGAAATTGTGTGGTTCCGGCTCTTCTCAGGACAGACATCTTCTATCCTCGAGCCTGCCCACACGTCACCTTTGTGTATTGACTGCTATCAGATTCTGAGATTGTCTGTATATCCGTTGTGCACATTCACAACATTAAATTGTTACCTTTTGGCTCATCTATTGACCGTTCATTTGCGCCCCCTGTTGTGGGTCCGTGTCACTACACTTTCCCCACCATGTCCTCTGGCTTCATGGATAGATAAAGCTGAGTATCATCTGCATAACAATGAAAATTTAAGCAATGCTGTCTAATAATACTGCCTAAGGGAAGCATGTATAAAGTGAATAAAATTGGTCCTAGCACAGAACCTTGTGGAACTCCATAATTAACCTTAGTCTGTGAAGAAGATTCCCCATTTACATGAACAAATTGTAATCTATTAGATAAATATGATTCAAACCACTGCAGCGCAGTGCCTTTAATATCCATGGCATGCTCTATTCTCTGTAATAAAATTTTATGGTCAACAGTATCAAAAGCAGCACTGAGGTCTAACAGAACAAGCACAGAGATGAGTCCACTGTCTGAGGCCATAAGAAGATCATTTGTAACCTTCACTAATGCTGTTTCTGTACTATGATGAATTCTAAACCCTGACTGAAACTCTTCAAATAGACCATTCCTCTGCAGATGATCAGTTAGCTGTTTTACAACTACCCTTTCAAGAATTTTTGAGAGAAAAGGAAGGTTGGAGATTGGCCTATAATTAGCTAAGATAGCTGGGTCATGTGATGGCTTTTTAAGTAATGGTTTAATTACTGCCACCTTAAAAGCCTGTGGTACATAGCCAACTAATAAAGACAGATTGATCATATTTAAGATCGAAGCATTAATTAATGGTAGGGCTTCCTTGAGCAGCCTGGTAGGAATGGGGTCTAATAGACATGTTGATGGTTTGGAGGAAGTAACTAACAGAACAATCGGAGAGAAAGAGTCTAACCAAATACCGGCATCACTGAAAGCAGCCAAAGAGAACGATATGTCTTTGGGATGGTTATGAGTAATTTTTTCTCTAATAGTTAAAATTTTATTAGCAAAGAAAGTCATGAAGTCATTACTAGTTAAAGTTAAAGGAATACTCAGCTCAATAGAGCTCTGACTCTTTGTCAGCCTGGCTACAGTGCTGAAAAGAAACCTGGGGTTGTTCTTATTTTCTTAAATTAGTGATGAGTAGTAAGATGTCCTAGCTTTACGGAGGGCTTTTTTATAGAGCAACAGACTCTTTTTCCAGGCTAAGTGAAGATCTTCTAAATTAGTGAGACGCCATTTCCTCTCCAACTTATGGGTTATCTGCTTTAAGCTGCGAGTTTGTGAGTTATACCACGGAGTCAAGCACTTCTGATTTAAGGCTCTCTTTTTCAGAGGAGCTACAGCATCCAAAGTTGTCCTCAATGAGGATATAAAACTATTGACGAGATAATCTATCTCACTCACAGAGTTTAGGTTGCTACTCTGCCCTGTGTTGGTATATGGCATTGGAGAACATAAAGAAGGAATCATATCCTTAAACCTAGTTACAGCGCTTTCTGAAAGACATCTACTGTAATGAAACTTATTCCCCACTACTGGGTAGTCCATCAGAGTAAATGTAAATGTTATTAAGAAATGATCAGACAGAAGGGGGTTTTCAGGGAATACTGTTAAGTCTTCAATTTCCATACCATAAGTCAGAACAAGATCTAAGGTATGATTAAAGTGGTGGGTGGACTCATTTACATTTTGAGCAAAGCCAGTAGAGTCTAACAATAGATTAAATGCAGTGTTGAGGCTGTCATTCTCAGCATCTGTGTGGATGTTAAAATCGCCCACTATAATTATCTTATCTGAGCTAAGCACTAAATCAGACAAAAGGTCCGAAAATTCACAGAGAAACTCACAGTAACGACCAGGAGGACGATAGATAACAACAAATAAAACTGGTTTTTGGGACTTCCAATTTGGATGGACAAGACTAAGAGTCAAGCTTTCAGATGAATTAAAGCTCTGTCTGGGTTTTTGATTAATTAATAAGCTGGAGTGGAAGATTGCTGCTAATCCTCCGCCTCGGCCCGTGCTACGAGCATTCTGACAGTTAGTGTGACTCGGGGCTGTTGACTCATTTAAACTAACATTCATCCTGCTGTAACCAGGTTTCTGTAAGGCAGAATAAATCAATACGTTGATCCATTATTATATCATTTACTAACAGGGACTTAGAAGAGAGAGATCTAATGTTTAATAGACCACATTTAACTGTTTTAGTCTGTGGTGCAGTTGAAGGCGCTATATTTTTTCTTTTTGAATTTTTATGCTTAAATAGATTTTTACTGGTTGTTGGTGGTCTGGGAGCAGGCACCGTCTCTACGGGGATGGGGTAATGAGGGGATGGCAGGGGGAGAGAAGCTGCAGAGAGGTGTGTAAGACTACAACTCTGCTTCCTGGTCCCAACCCTGGATAGTCACGTTTTGAGAGCTGCTCCATCCAAAGTGGGATGGATGCCGTCTCTCCTAACAAGACCAGGTTTTCCCCAGAAGCTTTGCCAATTATCTATGAAGCCCACCTCATTTTTTGGACACCACTCAGACAGCCAGCAATTCAAGGAGAACATGCGGCTAAACATGTCACTCCCGGTCCGATTGGGGAGGGGCCCAGAGAAAACTACAGAGTCTGACATTGTTTTTGCAAAGTTACACACCGATTCAATATTAATTTTAGTGACCTCCGATTGGCATAACCGGGTGTCATTACTGCCGAAGTGAATTACAGTCTTACCAAATTTACGCTTAGCCTTAGCCAGCAGTTTCAAATTTCCTTCAGTGTCGCCTGCTCTGGCCCCCGGAAGACAATTGACTATGATTGCTGGTGTTGCTAACTTCACATTTCTCAAAACAGAGTCGCCAATAACCAGAGTTTGATCCTCAGCGGGTGTGTCGCCGAGTGGGGAAAAACGGTTAGAGATGTGAATGGGTTGGCGGTGTACACGGGGCTTCTGTTTAGGACTACGCTTCCTCCTCACAGTCACCCAGTCAGCCTGCTTTCCCAGCTGCTCGGGATCTGCCGGGAGGGAACTAATGGCGGCTAAGCTACCTTGGTCCGCACCGACTACAGGGGCCTGGCTAGCTGTAGGATTTTCCAAGGTGCGGAGCCGAGTCTCCAATTCGCCCAGCCTGGCCTCCAAAGCTACGAATGAGCTACACTTATTACAAGTACCATTACTGCTAAAGGAGGCCGAGGAATAACTAAACATTTCACACCCAGAGCAGAAAAGTGCGGGAGACAGGAGAAGCCGCCATGCTAAACCGGCTAAGATCTAGTAGCTGCGCTAAGCTAGCGGATTCCTAAAAACACGCAAAGTGAACAATGTGTAAATAATTTAGAGGTGTTTCAGCAGAGGGAGTGCTTTAGTTAAGGCACGTGAAGATTGCACTGTGAAACAAATCGTTATCTAGTTAACTAGATCAATCTAACTGCGCAGATTAAACAGCTAACAGATACAGCAAAACACCACTGTGCTCCGGAACAGGAAGTGATACAATTGTTGTGAAAGTGTAGGAACACGGACCCACAACAGGGGGCGTAAATGAACGGGCAATGGATAAGCCAAAACAGTAACAATTTAATGTTGTAAATTGTGCACAACGGAATACAGACAACAAGTTTGGAACTACAGTCAATTACACGTTGGGTGACGTGTGGCAGGCTTGAGGATAGGAGACGCCCGTCCAGAACCGAGCCGGATCCCACACGGCCCTCACCGCCAACGGATCTGAAGAACACCGGAGCCGCCAAGTCCTGAGTCCCCAGGTGGCCACCGTCTCCAGCTGTCAGACCTGGCACTGCTGGCAGAGAACAAAAACAGCACAGGTGAGTGTGAGTACGCACACTCAGTAATCCCACAGTCTGTGTTCTTTTGGGAGGGAGCACCTCCACCTCCAGTCACACACTCGTGCAGCTCCTGTTTAACCACTTATCTGGTTGGGGTGTGAGGCGAAGCAGTCGCTAATCACACCAAACGCCAATCCAGCATATAAGGAAACACTACAGGAAAACGGCTGCAAAAGAGTTCAAACTATTATTCAGTTTTAAGTCAGCAGAGAAATTACCTCCAAGGTAGCTGATTTCTCGGCGGGGAGGTGGAGTTGCAGTCCGGCCTTTATGGTGGTGGTGATGTGGATGAGTGACAGCTGTTGCTGATGACGAGTGACAGCTGTCACTCCCGGTTGCTATGACGCCCTCTTGTGCTTGAAGCCCGCACTTAAAGCAGGGCGCCATCTGGTGGTGGTGGGCCAACAGTACCTCCTCTTCAGCGGCCCACACAAGAACAGTTCCGCAGCAAAATAAGCCACTATTCTAAGGTTTAAATAAATTTTGATGAAATTAATACACTTTAGTCATTTTTTGCAGTATGATAAGAGTCAAAAAGCACTGTTTTGGGCAAAGGAAAACTGTCCAAATTGCACTCAGAATGCACCAAATTGCAGCATGCCCCCAGACCCCCCTAGGTGACTTCGCCGCACAGTCCATCCACTCACGGAAAATGTTCAGTCAAAAAATTTTCAGTTGCTTGCGGCCATGTCTACACGTCCGACTGCATTCCCGCCCACTCAGAAAACATCATTGTGAAATTTGCTGATGACACAACAGTGGTGTGGCGGATAACGGGGAAATGAAGCGACTTACAGAGATGAGGTCCTGAAACTTGGTGAGTGGAGTGCATCTAACAACTTGGTACTGAATATCGCAAAGACTAAGGAACTCATCTTGGACTTCTGGCGGAATAGTGCTGCCCTTGCCCCCCTGTACATTAATGGCGAATGTGTGGAGCGAGTGGAGTCTTTCAAATTCCTTGGGGGTCACATATCTGCAGACCTCTCCTGGTCAGTCAACACCTCAGCACTGGTCAAGAAGGCCCAGCAGCGGCTACACTTCCTGAGGGTGCTCAGGAAGGAGCAACTACAAACACGCCTGCTGGTGACCTTCTATCGTTCCACCATCGAGAGCCTGCTGACCTATGCTGTGTCAGTGTGGCACTCCAGCTGCACAGAGGCTGACAGGAAGAGGCTACAGCTATACAACTCTCTCAACCCAAGCTTCCACCTCTTTAATCTGTTGCCTTCTGGCACGCGCTACAGGTCCATACTGGCCAGAACAAACAGACTTGGGGACAGTTTCTTTCCCAAAGCTATCACCATGTTAAATTCAAATTTACACTGAATTGACATATTGCACCATTTTCATCTGTTTGTCTGTCTTTGTGTCTTTTTTTTTTTTAGTCTTTTATTTACATATAGTGCTGAGTGCACTTTTTAAGGAGTAGCTTTTTAATTTTGTTGTACTGTGTACACTATGTATGCCGTGTATAATGACAATAAAGGCTTTCTATTCTGTTTGTGTGGCGGCGGTACGGAGTCCACATTTCACATCCATACAGGAGTGTAGGGATTACTACGGCCTTGTAGATTTTAGGCTTTGTGGACAGTTTGACTCCTCTGTGCTAAAGAACCTTAGCTCTCAATCTGCCCAATGCCTGACTGGCTTTCCGGATTCTGCTTGTGATTTCTTTGTCCAGTGATCCGTCTGCTGAGACTGTGCTTCCAAGATACGTGAAGTGTAACATATTTTGCTGTACGACTGAGGTGATGGTGATATTAGGTGCAGGTAAAGTTGTATTTGGTGCAGGTTGCACTAATACCACTGTTTTTCCAAGGCTGATTGTTAGGCCAAAGAGTTTTGACGCTTCTGCAAAATGGTCTATAATGTGTTGTAGGTGATTTTCCATGTGTGGCATGAGAGCACAGTCATCAGCAAACAGAGCTTCTAGGATAAGTCTTTCCACAGTCTTTGTTTGGGCTTGCAGGCGGTGTAGATCAAAGACCGATCTGTCTGAGCGGAATTTGATGTATATCCCGAGGTCAGGCTCTTTCACAGTGTGTAGAAGGACTTGTGTGAAGAACAAGTTGAATAGCACTGGTGCTAGGGAGGTGATAGCATGCTATTCAACTTTCTATCACCTCCCTACATATCTGATTTAACATTTCCAGGACGCAGGGCTACTTTGTTCCCTAAGGTTAAAAAAGTCTGCAGGCCAGAGAGCCTTCTCTTATAGTGTGCCTGTTTTGTTTAATGTACTTCCTACAGAGATAAAATGGTCAGATTCCATACAGACATTCAAGTCCAGACTAAAGACTCACATATTCTCCCTCTCGTATGGTTAGCATACTGGTGTAGTATGGCATTATGTTTCTTCTCCTTTTAATTAATATTGTTAGCACGGAACAGGTCTCAGCCTCACTACATCTAAGCTGTGGGTCTGTTAGTGAAGCACAGGGCTAGCTGCTGTTGACCACCTCAGTATTCTCTCTGCTTCCCTGTTGATTTACTTCCGGTGAACTAAGACATTAGGTGCAGTTATTTCCAGCTGACTGATTCTGCTGTTTCTGTCTCTGTCCGAGGCACTGACAAGCATGTTAATGGCCACTGGCCCTGCACCCTAGGATGCCAAACTGTCCTCAGGTTGCTCTACCTATAGATGGTATGCATGCCATGTGGTCAAACCTGGAAGTCACCAATATACTGGCATAGTGAATGGTAAACAAAGCAACAACAAGCTGTGTTCACTCATCCATAAACTGCATTGTCAGTTACCACAAGCTATCACCACACTGTGACAACTTGAATCAAACAGCTTTAGACTGTTTTAAGCCTGTCTGAGCTCGGTGAGGCTGTATGGAAAGTATTTAACGTATTTACCAGCATGTCTCCCTAAGCAGAAGGAACAGCAGAAACCAACCCATGCAGTGTGGATGTGCATGATTTTCCTTGCCACCATTTAAAAAAATAAATAAACTGTGCTCAAAGCAACTCACTTTTGCTATAATGCGATGATGATCTGAGGCACATCTTATGATGATCTTGTCCATGGACCCACAATGAAGTATTTGTATCCCTGATGAAATGCTTGTAGGTGTGCAGGTACTGAATATCAGCAGCCAGCAGCTCCAAAAAACATCCACAAAAAAACACGGGTCCCGAAGGCCAGTCCACATAATGTTCATCATATACTGATCCTTAGCTGAATTCAAACAAAGAAGGATTTTGCTCTTACGTTGTAGAATTTTGGAACGTTCTGCTGCTGTAAACAATTGATTTCTTTCCACCATTTTCCATCCAACGTGGAGATTTACCATCTCAGGCATGGTTTGGTGACTTAGCCCATACCCTCTTTTCAAGGGGAGGTGATGGGCTTAAGCGTTGTGCTTGAGACGAGAGGATCCTTGGTTCAAATCCAAGCCTGACCAGAAAATCACTAAGAGCGCTTGGGCAAAGTCCTTAATCCCCTAGTTGCTCCCTATATAAATGCAGTCCATTTACCATTCAAGACCTGGAAACTGAGACTAAGCACCAAGATGGACTGTTTTTATCTCAGTAGTGGACTGTTTTTGTTGCTCTGCTGTTTTTTTTTCTGTTTTCTGTTTCTTCTGCTCTCCCGCCCCCCATCTTTTGTAAAAAACCTTGTAACTCTTAGAGTGGCCTAAGCAGTAGGTCACCCCTTGGAGTCTGGTCTGCTTGAGGTTTCTTCCTCAGTAACACCAGAGGGAGTTTTTTTTCTTTACCACTGTCGCCTGTGTGCTCACTCAGAGGGTTGGTCAGGTTAGTAAAGTGCCTTGAGGCAGCGTTGTGTTGTGATTTGGCCCTATATACAGTAAATAAAATTGAATTGTCTGACAACCATGCGTTTGATAGCTTGCATGTGACCTTTATGACTTCCAGGTGATGTGTCAAAGGTCACTTGTTGGATGACTGGTGTAATTTTAATGTCGCAACAGTCACGGCTCTAAGAAAAATCCATTTGCATTTGATTTTTTTCATCATTATGTACACCTCACTTTAATAAATGCTGTCCTCTTTAAATCATCATATCACCACCTCCACCACAGCTGTCACAGCCATTTATACTGACATAAATTTGAAGTGTTAATATTGTCTTGTTTTTATCTTTCAGTTTATTATTGGAGAAGATGGGACATGTGGTGCCAACTACGAGCACGCCCCTGCTGAAGGCCCGCCCATTGTGGCCTTGATTGATCACGTTGTTGAATACACGTAAGTGTTATGTGTCGGACGCAGCTCGGAGAACCGACCAGCGTTTGAAGGACCCAGTATGAAATAAGCAGAGCACGGTACAAAGGCTAACTGAATTTAATACATAACAGTGATACAAAAATAACAAAGTGCGGTCTGGCGTGGTGCGCTCCCAGCAGCGCTAACGGTCCGGAGCCAGAAGCTGTTCGGACCCAAGGACCCCGCCGACACCCCCCAGGTGGCCGCAACAAACCGAGTCTGTGAAAGAAGGAACCATTATGTGAGTCCACACTCTACACACAGAGAGAACACTTAAAGGTGTACAAACAGCAAACACTTCGTGGCTTGATTACTAATCAGCTTCCCAACCTGCAGGCATGGAACATCCAGTTCACAAAACTCCACTGCAGTGGAAGCCGATACATGACTAACATACAGCTCAATATAATAAAGGTGTGAGGGACACCACATTTACTGACTGTATAAATGTTAGTCACAAAATCTAACGTACCTCAGGAAGTGTGCTGACGAGAGTGAGACCTCACCCCCTCCTCTTTCACAGACCGTGCATCAAACCCTGGACGTTCTCTGCATCCACTGATGATGAGATGGCTCCCGAGACGACGATCTTACCCGTCTGGTCACAAGGTCGAGTCTCTGGCAAATACACACTGTATACTCCAGTCTTAAATGCCACCATGTTCCAATCCATATAGATGCACCTCAGCTGTGAGTCCTGACGAGCCGCAGGTGATCAGGGTGAGGTCCTGATAACCTCAGCAACACAGCCACTCAGTCCCAAATGCAAGCCACCTGGAAGGAAAAACAAAAGACAGAAACAAAAAGGCAGCCAGGCCCCCCAGCCATACAACAGTAAGTAGGAGAACATTTGATTCATGGGCCTTGGATCATGTCTGTTATTTTTACTAGAGCAAGGAAAATGGCACATTACCTGTGGAACATTAAGACGGTGATGTCTGGAGTCCTGTGTTCCTTTTGGAAGCACTAACGTTCTCTGGCCTGCAGGATCGGCACAGAAAGGCTGTGAAGACTGAAGCTATGGTCACATTAGCTTCAAGTGACAGTGACAAGCAGCCAGTTTTGTCTCTTGATGGGCGTTTCCAGGGTGTGCACGTAAATCACTTCAGAGGTGTTATCTGGTTACAAAACAGTGGGTTTAGATTTAGAAGTGTTTATTTCTTTTAACATTTATAAAATATATGAGAAACAGATTACATTTATACAGAATTAGGCTGTTTTGGAGCATTTTCTGTCATCTTTGTTTTGTTGAAGCGAACAACCAGCTAACGTCATGCTGCCTGTTCACTGGGACTGGCAGTCGCCATGTCGTGTCACTCAGCGTTTGTTTAAAATAGACTTCTAGTCTATTGCAGTGCGGCTTTGTTTTGAACCTTGAACCAATCGAAGCAGTGATTCGCAGGTCGAAGCAGTGCTTCGATCTACGATTTGTGGATTGATTGCTATATTTCACTTTATCCTAATTTTTTCCCCGCTAAAACCCTGAAGAGCATATGTCTGTGAGTAATATTTAATATTTTTATGTTAAACCGACTTGTTATGGTCTTCTGAAACAGTTGATAGATGTATTTTATAACTTAAAAACGGGACCGATGCTAAAGTGTTAGCATGTCTATGGAATTTTCAGTGTTAAAGTTAGCATTAAGCTGTTAGCATCAGCACGTTTGTGTTGATTTTTCTGTATAATTAATGGCTCAGCGTTCGTTGTAAAAGAGTCAAATTGTAATTTTTTTAATTTATTCATATATATACATGGCAACCTGTGGCTGCAGTCGCTTGCGTCGCGCCCAGTGTCAATGCAGCTTAAGAGCAAAGCGCTCTATTGGGGTGATATAGTACTAAGAGGTCCCTAAGATAAAATGGGACCTGATTATTCAAAACCTTATAAGTAAGAAGAAGAATTTTAAATTCTATTCTGGAATTAACAGGGAGCCAATGAAGAGAGGCCAGTATGGGTGAAATATGCTCTCTCCTTCTAGTCCCTGTCAGTACTGTAGCTGCAGCATTTGGAATTAATTGAAGGCTTTTCAGGGAACGTTTAGGACAACCTGATAATGATGAATTACAGTAGTCCAGCCTAGAAGAAATAAATGCATGAATTAGCTTTTCAGCATCACTCTGAGACAAGACCTTTCTAATTTTAGAGATATTGCGCAAATGCAAAAAAGCAGTCCTACATATTTGTTTAATATGCACTTTGAATGACATATCCTGATCAAAAATGACTCCAAGATTTCTCACAGTATTACTAGAGGTCAGGGTAATGCCATCCAGAGTAAGGATCTGGTTAGACACCATGTTTCTAAGATTTGTGGGGCCAAGTACAATAACTTCAGTTTTATCTGAATTTAAAAGCAGGAAATTAGAGGTCATCCATGTCTTTATGTCTGTAAGACATTCCTGCAGTTTAACTAATTGGTGTGTGTCC
Source organism: Thalassophryne amazonica (assembly GCF_902500255.1). Lineage (NCBI taxonomy): Eukaryota > Metazoa > Chordata > Actinopteri > Batrachoidiformes > Batrachoididae > Thalassophryne > Thalassophryne amazonica. The sequence continues at coordinate 70,693,189 of NC_047119.1, forward strand.
TCTGGCTTCATGGATAGATAAAGCTGGGTATCATCTGCGAAACAATGAAAATTTAAGCAATGCTTTCTAATAATACTGCCTAAGGGAAGCATGTATAAAGTGAATAAAATTGGTCCTAGCACAGAACCTTGTGGAACTCCATAATTAACCTTAGTCTGTGAAGAAGATTCCCCATTTACATGAACAAATTGTAATCTATTAGATAAATATGATTCAAACCACTGCAGCGCAGTGCCTTTAATACCTATGGCATGCACTAATCTCTGTAATAAAATTTTATGGTCAGCAGTATCAAAAGCTGCACTGAGGTCTAACAGAACAAGCACAGAGATGAGTCCACTGTCTGAGGCCATAATAAGATCATTTGTAACCTTCACTAATGCTGTTTCTGTACTATGATGAATTCTGAAACCTGACTGAAACTCTTCAAATAGACCATTCCTCTGCAGATGATCAGTTAGCTGTTTACAACTACCCTTTCAAGAATTTTTGAGAGAAAAGGAAGGTTGGAGATTGGCCTATAATTAGCTAAGATAGCTGGGTCAAGTGATGGCTTTTTAAGTAATGGTTTAATTACTGCCACCTTAAAAGCCTGTTTTACATAGCCAACTAATAAAGATAGATTGATCATATTTAAGATCGAAGCATTAATTAATGGTAGGGCTTTCTTGAGCAGCCTGGTAGGAATGGGGTCTAATAGACATGTTGATGGTTTGGATGAAGTGACTAATGAAAATAACTCAGATAGAACAATCGGAGAGAAAGAGTCTAACCAAATACCAGCATTACTGAAAGCAGCCGAACATAAAGATATGTCTTTGGGATGGTTATGAATATTTTTTTCTCTAGTTAAAATAGTTAAAATTTTATTTGCAAAGAAAGTCATGAAGTCATTACTAGTTAAAGTTAAAGGAATACTCGGCTCAATAGAGCTCTGACTCTTTGTCAGCCTGGCTACAGTGCTGAAAAGAAACCTGGGGTTCTTATTTTCTTCAATTAGTGATGAATAGTAAGATGTCCTAGCTTTACGGAGGGCTTTTTTTTATAGAGCAACAGACTCTTTTTCCAGGCTAAATGAAGATCTTCTAAATTAGTGAGACGCCATTTCCTCTCCAGCTTACGGGTTATCTTCTTTAAGCTGCGAGTTTGTGAGTTATACCATGGAGTCAGGCACTTCTGATTTAAGACTCTCTTTTTCAGAGGAGCTACAGCATCCAAAGTTGTGCTTAACACTGGGCAGAGTGACCTTTGCTGCTACAAAAGACCCACTCTGACTGAAAATGAATGGCGAGTCATTGCTTTGCCTATTTCTTGTAGCTAAAATGACCGAATGGTCCAGCATGAACACAGTGATCAGGAGCAGAGTTCAACACACCGATTAACATTAATTCTCCACAGTTAACCAGGGTGGGAGATTCATGGTCAGTATGTTGCTTGTTACCATAATGTTCATTCGTAGCATTAATGCTGTGCAGAAAATTGTCAGATTTGCATGTGATGTGCTGTGTGTGAAGACGGACCACAGCACGTTTTCTTTACAGAGAATCTCACACACACAGCTACACACATCTTAACATCAAACATGTAACCTGGTAAACATAGTGTTGTTACAAACCAGTCCTCTGAGCGGTGTTCACCTTTAACACTTGACAAGTTTGCAAAAAATACCGCAACAGTAATGTTTTGGAACGAATGAGAGTAAACAAAAATCCACCTCATGTTCCGAATGTTACACAACGTTAGTGATACAGCATCGTCTGAAGAAATCTCCCCTTCATACAGGATTGTGTTTACCTTAAACCTGTCTCAGAACATGTCCATAACTTCAAACCAGAAGGCTTGGAATTGAACAACAGGTGCACCCCCTGCTGTCAGCGGCAGACCATTACGGTGGTGATTGCTCCACAGTGTTGTAACATCTGTGTTAAAGTATAACATCCATCTGGCTGTTATTTAACAGTTTGAACTGTCTCCACTCTGTTCAGTGTTAGAGAAAAGGTCAAAGTGGCATTGCAGACATAGCTGCTTATTAGCTGCCATCACACAAACTTTAACATGTCAGGTGAAAGAATTATGACAGACTGAACCACAACATCAAACACCTTCTCTGTCCACAAAGTTTTTGGTTTGATGTGTGAAAGAGTCTCTTCCAGCTCTGCCACATCTGAGGGTGTGAAAAAGAATGCAACACTCTGAGAACATTGTCAAACGAGGCAATACAGCTGGTTGGGTTTGGTTCCACCCATGGACCACAAACGTACTCGAAAACGGAAGAAAGACAGGATGACTGTCAATCTTCCTCATTCTGGGGCTCCATGCAAGATCTCACCTCGTGGGGTAAGGATGATTCTGAGAAAGCCCAGAACTACATGGAGGACCTGGTCAGTGACCTGAAGAGAGCTGGGACCACAGTCACAAAGATTACATTAGTAACACATGATGCTGTCATGGTTTAAAATCCTGCAGAGCAGCAAGGTCCCCCTGCTCAACCCACCACATGTCCAGACCTGATTGAAGTTCACCAGTGACCATCTGGATGATCCAGAGGAGGCATGGGAGAAGGTCATGTGGTCAGATGAAACCACAATAGAGCATTTTGGTATCAACTCCACTCGCCATGTTTGGAGGATGAGAACAACCCCAAGAAAACCATCCCAGCTGTGAAGCATGGGGGTGGAAACATCATTTTTGGGGGTGCTTTTCTGCAAAGGGGACAGGACGACTGCACCCGTACTGAAGGGGGGATGGATGGGGTCATGTATCGTGAGATTTTGCTGTGAGATGGGTCATGGCTGGGTCTTCCAGCATGACAATGACCCCAAACGCACAGCCGGGGCAACTAAGGAGGGGCTCCGTAAGAAACATTTCAAGGTCCTGGAGTGGCCTGGCCAGTCTCCAGACCTAAACTCAATAGAAAATCTTTGGAGGGAGCTGAAACTCCAAACCTGAAAGATCTGGAGAAGATCTGTATGGAGGAGTGGACCAAAATCCCTGCTGCAGTGTGTGCAAACTTGGTCAAGAACTACAGAAAACATCTGACCTCTGTAACTGCAAACAAAGGTTTCTGCACCAAATATTTAAGGCCTGTTTTCTATTGTATCAGATATTTATTTCATGCAATAAAATGCAAATTATTTAAAAATCATTCAATGTGATTTTTCTGAGTTTTTTTTTTATTTTACATTCTGTCTCTCACAGTTGAAGTGAACCTATGATAAAAATTACAGACCTCTACATTCTTTGAAGGTGAGAAAACTTGCAAAATTGTCTGGATCAAATACTTATTTGCCTCACTGTGTATATATACACTGATATATTCACCTGTGAATCTTTATATTGATGTAGCAGAATAAAGTCAATCACTCATAATATTTTATTTACATTTTTACGGCGTCTGCAGGAGGGTGTGCGTGTGTACATGCATGAGCTTTTGAGAATTGAAGTTAGCTTTGACTGCATGAGATGTGTGTGCACTCAGGATGTGAATCTCATCACTGACAACGATTCAATACTCATCTCGATACACTACCAGCGATATGGTACATTTTGTGATACATGACGATATGATTCACCCCTGTTCCCTATTCATTGCCATTTGATATGTATTCCTCGCAATGCGATACGATGCAATTTGGTGCAGTATGATGTGTTTCAACATGATGCAAAGAAATTATACCAAAAACTTAAATAGAAAATAAGAAGTTGTGTTCAGTATGGTACTGTGGTATTCTTCTTCTGATTCTAATAGAGGCAGAGGATTTGTTTTACTCCTTATAAGCAATATTACCAGCTGCAACATTAAGGAACACGAATCAGTTCCCTCGTATTTGGAACCTGTTTGATCACACTGTCAGAGCTGAAACAGTAGAGTAAACAGTAAAACGTCACTCTCAGTGAGTGACCTAAAGTGAGTCACTCATGACAGAGTACCGCCTTGGCAAAAGTAATTTGAGCGATACTCGCATCGCACGTTTGTATCTAGATACCCATTCGTATCAATTAATCTCCACATCCCTAGGGTGCATGCTCACATCCATGAGATGTCTTGTAAGTCACTCCAGAGGTGTTATCAGGTTACAAAAACAGTGTTTTCAATTTCAGACGTGTTTATTTCTCGCTAGTTTTTAAATAATATATGAGAAACTTGTTATATTTACACAAAAACAAAGCAGTTTGGGAGCGCCAGAGAGACCAGCTAGATCAGCTACATCACGGTGCCTCTCTTCTGTGATTGGCTGTCAGTACTCCTCCCACCCTTCTTACCCCAAAAAACGAATGGATTTGCATGATTCGAAGCTTAAAAATAGGAAACAGAATATGGCTATTTAGCCTCTTAAAATAGGTGAAGTCCAGCCATCTTTGGCAATGCCCAAGTACGTATGTTCCCTGCAGACAATCACAATCTGTAATCTTATTAGGGTCGCGGGGGGCTGGAGCCTATCCCAGCAGTCATAGAGGGCGAGGCGGGGTACAGACAGGACGTCAGTCTGTCACAGGGCCACAAACAGACAAACTAACACATTCACACCCACTCCCACACCTACGGACAATTTAAAGATTCCAATCCACCTAACCCGCATGTCTTTGGATGTGGGAGGAAGCCGGAGCACCTGGAGGAAACCCATGCAACCATGGGGAGAACATGCAAACTCCACACAGAAAGGCTACAGGTGGGAATTGAACCCAACCGATTATAATCATGATATATTTTCATGTCATCTAATATAATCTGTCATTTTAACCAAAGTAGATCATTGTAATTGTAATCTTTGAAGAAAAATTGTAATAAAATACAATGATCTTAAATAATTACATTTGTTCAGATTTCCTTAACATTAGTACCAGCAATATGCAAGTAATTTAAGATATTTTTTTGGTGATCACTTTGAGGTGTGATACTAAATTTCCTTTCATTAATTCCAGGTAGTTTTTGGTGATGTGTGATACTAGAGTTAATCCTGTAAAACCCTAATATAGAGTAACAAAAAAAATAATCAAAAGTCTTTTTTAACCATTCAGATGTTGTTGTAGGAGGCCCTTGAGGTTAAAAATGGAGTGTTTTCAAAAAAATTTGTGTTTTTGTAAGTTTATACAGAAATGTTGTAATACTGCAACATTGGGCTAGAAGCTGATGTACGAGTATTTCTGTCAATAAACAAACTTATAAACACATCTTTCAGTGATAAAGTTTGTTTTTGGCACAAAGTGGGTGCCCAGAAGACTTATTAAGACGGTCAATTTGCATGGAGACGGTTTTAATGGCCAACATACAGTGAGGAAAATAAGTATTTGAACACCCTGTGATTTTGCAAGTTCTCCCACTTAGAAATCATGGAGGGGTCTGAAATTTTCATCTTCGGTGCATGTCCACTGTGAGAGACGTAATCTAAAAAAAACATCTGGAAATCACATTGTATGATTTTTTTATAATTTACTTGTATGTTACTGCTGCAAATAAGTATTTGAACACCTGTGAAAATCAATGTTAATATTTGGTACAGTAGCCTTTTGTTTGCAATTACAGAGGTCAAACGTTTCCTGTAGTTTTTCACCAGGTTTTCACACACTGCAGCAGGGATTTTGGTCCACTCCTCCATACAGATCTTCTCTAGAGCTTTCAGGTTTGGGGTTTCACCTCCCTCCAAAGATTTTCTATTGAGTTCAGGTCTGGAGACTGGCCAGGCCACTCCAGGACCTTGAAATGCTTCTTATGGAGCCCATTCTTAGTTGCCCTGGCTGTGTGTTTGGGGTCATTGTCATGCTGGCAGACCCAGTCATGACCCATCTTCAATGCTTTTACTGAGGGAAGGAGGTTGTTTGCCAAAATCTCGTGATACATGACCCCATCCATCCTCCCTTCAATACGGTGCAGTCGTCCTGTCCCCTTTGCAGAAGAGCACCCCCAGAGTATGATGTTTCCACCCCCATGCTTTATGGTTGGGATGGTTTTCTTGGGGTTGTTCTCATCCTCTAAACATGGTAAGTGGAGTTGATTCCAAAAAGCTCTATTCTGGTCTCATCTGACCACATGACCTTCTCCCATGCCTCCTCTGGATCATCCAGATGGTCACTGGTGAACTTCAAATGGGCCTGGACATGTGCTGGCTTGAGCAGGGGGACCTTGCTGCCCTGCAGGATTTTAAATCATGACAGCATCATGTGTTACTAATGTAATCTTTGTGACTGTGGTCCCAGCTCTCTTCAGGTCATTGAACAGGTCCTCCTGTGTAGTTCTGAGCTTTCTCAGAATCATCCTTACCCCACAAAGTGAGATCTTGCATGGAATCCCAGACTGAGGGAGATTGACAGTCATCTTGTGTTTCTTACACTTTCTAATAAATAATCATAACAGTTGTTGTCTTCTACCAAGCTGCTTGCCTGTTGTCCTGTAGTCCATCCCAGCCTTGTGCAGGTCTACAGTTTTGTCCCTGGTGTCCTTAGACAGCTCATTGGTCTTGGCTGTGGTGGACAGGTTGGAGTGTGATTGATTGAGTGTGTGAACAAGTGTCTTATACAAGTAACAAGTTCAAACAGGTGCAGTTAATACAGGTAAAGAGTGCAGAATAAGAGGGCTTCTTAAAGAAAAATTAACAGGTCTGTGTGAGCCAGAATTCTTGCTGGGTGGTAGGTGTTCAAATACTTATTTGCAGCAGTAACACACAAATAAATTATTAAAAAAATCATACATTATGATTTCCGTATTTTTTTTTAGATTATGTCTCTCACAGTGGACATGCACCTAAGATGAAAGTTTCAGACCCCTCCATGATTTCTAAGTGGGAGAACTTGCAAAATCTCAGGCTGTGCAAATACTTATTTTCCTCTTCGTCTGTTAGCAGGGTGTGGTTCCGTTTCCCAACGACGGTCAAAAACACTGCTTTCAACTTTTCAAAGCCGTACTGCAGTCCGTTTGCCATGAAGAATTGTTCTAGTTGTTCCAGATAGGCTTCAATGTCTTCTTCCGTTTCGTCAAAATGCAGGTCCTCTGCCATTCCGAACGTCACCATTACACATGCTCAGTCGTCTCAACAGAGTTCAGGCTTCGGCTCAAAACTCCCTTCCAAAGCAGTGTCTCAATCCCCGTCACCAATTTATGTTGTGTCACAGATGAACCCACCTCTGATGCTCCTGACCTTACTTCACATCCTCTTGGTCTGGTGTGCACACAATAAGTCTACCTTTCTCCTCTGTATCACACCAGCCAACTCTCTCCTTTTACCTTTCATCCTGCCAGCATACAAATTCTCGACTCTCACTTCCCTCTTCTGACTTTCCTCCTCTCCTGTTTGGGCACATTCTCCATCTCTTCTTCTTCTCCACCCAGCAGTAGCTCAGTTTCCACCAAAATAAAGCGGAAGTTGTGCACCCTCTGTACATTTGCTGGTAATAGTGAGACAAATTTAATGCCATAGCAAGTTAGCTTTGAGTTAGCGGAAGTTAGTGTGCACGCTAACATCGACAAAATGTCTTGTAAATGACTCCAGAGGTATTAGGTTTCAAAAACAGCATTTTCCATTTTATAAGTGTTTATTTCTTGCTAGCCTTTACATAATACATGACAGAGGTTATATGTACACACCAGCAAAACAGACTTTTGCAGCTAGCTACCACCCTGTGACGTCACCATGCTAACTTCAACAAAATGGTAAGTTCAGAGGTGTTATTAGGTTCTAAAAACAGCATTTTCAGTTTTAGAAGTGTTTATTTCTTGCTAGCTTTTACATAATATATGAGGAACATGCATATGAACACACAAAACAAAGCGGTTTTGGAGAGACCCGCCAATGAGGTCACGGTGTAGCTCTACTCTCACGCTCGCCACTCAAAAACAAACCGAACAGATGGAAACAGAATGTAACTTTTTAACCTCTTAGAATACCTCTTAGGTCAAGGTTAGCCATCTATGAACATGTCCAAGGTCTGTGTCCCAAGAATGTTCCCTGTGAATTTCAAGAGTTTGACAGTAACAGGACTTATGCTGAGGACAGATGGACAGAGGAAAAGCCTTCAGTAAAAACTTGTTTGTGCCCATAACTACAGTTAAATCAGTCACCTAATTTCTCAACACTTGAAATATACAATCAACACCCACAGCCTTCATTTGTAAGTGCACTGTGAGAGCACTTTGTATTCACTTTGGTGCATCGCTCCATCTTAGTGTTTCAGCATTTCTTTTGTCTCGTTTGTAAAGCAGGAAGAATCCAGACTCTGGGCAAACTCCCATGGTGCCTTTGCCTATACCCAAGAAACTATGCTTCAACATCACACCTGAGATCAAAAAAGACATTGAAGAAGCCAAGGAGCGCATGAATGAGTGAGTGTAATGTCATGGAAAGAGGAACAAAGGCGAAGGAATTCCGTGTGTCGCGGCGGAGCTGCATGGCGAAAAGAAACGCCGTGATGAAGCCTCACAGGACATGTTCTGGCATGTTCAGCTCATGCACAATCACAATCGGATATTCACATGACTGGAAAGCAACCGGAATCCGTCTGAAATCCACCTTTAAGCCGTCCTGTGAGACCAACACCGAGGTGGTTTTGTCCCGCGTAATGAACGGCTCCGTGGCGCATCCCTCGGCTTCTTTTTCCATGAAAAAAAAACTCCTGTAACGGTGGAATGTGCCTGAAAAAGTGCTGATGTCCACATCTTCTGCCTTTTTGTGAAAGTCAAACGAGGTCCCGGATCAACAAAGCTTTCACCTTGGAAATGATCTGGTTGTTTGTGCGGGGTGTCAGCCTGTCCATCGGCGCTGGGAGCGTGCTGCGCTCTCAGCAGTTGTGGGCCGTCCTTAAAGGGGCAGTAACACCCCGTAATCTGTTTAATCCCCATAAAATCGTCCCTGAAAGCCATATTAATTTTTTGAACGGTGTCCACCTGGAGGTCTCTTACAGTTTCTGGAAAAAAAATTGATGCAGCAAAGATCCAAATCGTTCAGACATTTATTCGCAATAAAAAATAGACGAGAGGGGTGGATCACTGCTCACTCAAAGCCTGCTCACAGGCGAATGAAGCAACCGACAGGCATGAAAAAACTCACGCATGCGCACCAGGGTTCAAGCTTGGCTGACTCAATCACACGTGATTCAAATCCATATGGTTTTTGAAAAAAATAATAAGGTCGGATACTTTTCTAACAGACCTCGTATTTAAATTTGTATCTATTTGGTCAAAAGAAAAATAGTCTTTGCTGAATGTTCCTCCTTCCTACTATAGTCTTTTACACCTACAGCAAGCAGGTTCCTTTCCGTTTTTTATTTACTTATTTTATCCCCCAAACAGAAAATTGTATTGTATCGTCATCATGATAGAGTGAAACAGATGTTTATGTAATTATCTTCCAAACTAATCAGTAGTTCTTAATTTCTGTTACTGCTTCCACAGACTGGTGCAAGATCTGGATATGAGAGTTATACTGTTTGACCATTTTGGGAAAAACTTTCCCAAGAGCCACAAGATGAGCCCTGATGCCTTCATACAGATGGCACTGCAGTTGGCTTATTACAGGTAAGGAGCTGTTAGCGCACATAACTTTGTATTTATGTAGATTTTGCACTTTACATGTAACATACAATTTATATGTAACAGTTTCTTGTGAAATAAATTAATCTGTGCTTCTCATTTCTGTTACTGGGATCAAATCTGTTTCCAAACCCTTGTGACCTTTGGCAGGATGTACCAGCACTGCTGCGCCACCTATGAAAGTGCCTCCCTGCGAATGTTCAGACTGGGCCGTACCGATACAATCCGCTCAGCTTCAAGTGCCTCAGCTGCTTTTGTCAAGGCCTTCGACGACCCCACAAAACAGGTTTGACTGGAACAAAACACACTGACCATGGCGGCTCCTGAAACATTTATCAGGAGGGGCCTTTTTTCTTACAGAGATGAAAAGGATTCATTCAGTACATTAAGTAAGACAGTCATATCGTTTCTGATTAATTCAGCCAAACTGAGCCAGAAGGCGAAGCTCTTGACCTACTAGTCAGTCTTCCTTCCTACTCTCACCTAGGGTCGTGAGGGTTGGGTCATGACCAAAAGAACTAGATTGTTAAGGGTACAAGCGGTTGAAACGGGCTTCCTTTGGAGGGTGGCTGGTGTCTCCCTTAGAGACGAGATGAGACGCTCGGTCATCCGTGGGGAGCTCTGCGTACTGCCGCTGCTCCTTCACATTGAAAGCAGCCAGTTGTTCCAGGCACGTCCAGCTGGGAGGAAGATGACTGAGTGAATAACTCATACGGCAATACTGCCACTAGATGGCAGCACACAACAGAAAGATTTCCCCTCTAGCTACATAAATTATAGATGGAAAGGCAAAATGTTAATCAAAATGAAGTGAATAAATTAACCCACTTATTCACAATGCAGGGCTGTGAAAACTCAGCGGATCCCTGAAATTCCGCGGATTTCATCATGGGGAGGAGGGGGGGGTGTTAGTGTTTTACTCTGTAATCGTGATCAACACTGAGTTTTTAAAATGTCTATCGCAAAGTGTTCTTATTTTACGACATCGTGCAAGTTTTATAAGACCGCGGCAGTCCGCTGACACTGATTTGTATGTTACAAATACAAATCAGTGTCCTTGGATCCGCGGCGTTTCGAGGAGAAAAAAGCCTGTCTGTTACGACAGTTGTTGTAAAGCGGGACTGGTTGGTTGCTGTGGTGACGCTGTGTGTTTCCTGCGTGCGGCTTAAGCTAAACGTAGCATGTGGCCATCGCAAACCTTTAGAGCTCTAAAGTTTTTAAAACAAGACTTGTGCAGCATGTCTGTGTCACCGACCAACGTCAGACAGAGAGAAAATGGAGAGAAAGACGGTTTGACAGTCTGATAAGGACAAGAATCCGTGGAATTGTTGCTCGCTTCATCAACACATCTGAAAGATAAAAGAAACGGGATCAGGAAACACGGTAAGAATTTTTCTCTCTCTGGAAAATAAACATTGTGCTGTTCAAACAGGATTTTAGACAAGATTGTGACTTTTGTGTTTGTGCAGCCTAACGACACAATACACTGAGGGACGCAAAGGGCGACACGAAACAGAAGTCTCCTTCTGTGTTCCTCTTCTTCTGTCAAGCAATCAGATTGTGCCACAGGACATCCAGATGCTGCAGAAACAAGGACTAAAAACAACAGTCTCTTTCTGTAAACGGTCCACTAATTCCAAGAGCAGCGACGTGTTCTGTCAGCAGACAGGACTGGACGAGAGGCAGAAAATGAGGTTTATTTATAGCGGCAAGGGCTACATACGCATAGTAAGCAACTGGCGGCACAACTCGGAGTGCAACGGCACGCCAACGGATGCTAACCGACACCGTAATTAAGCCAAAACAGCGCAGTTTTCCGACGTTACACAATGCGCATTATATGCAAGTCTGCAACAGACTAGCGTCCTGTCCTGGGTGTACCCCACCTCGCGCTCTATGACTGCTGGGATAGACTCCAGCCCCCCGCGACCCTTAACTGGACTAAGCGGTAGAAGATGAAAGAAAGAAAGGTCACAGAGCTGTTAAACAAGCTGTGACATACAGGGTGGGCCAATAAAATGTTACCACTTTTTGATCGTACGCAAGTTTTTGAAATGAAAACTTATTCGAAAATGTTATTTACAGACTTGTAACAGGAGCATCAAATTAACATTTGATACCAAAGGTTTCCCACTTTGTCTCTTGTTTTCCGCACATTTCAGTAATTGATGACATGTTGAATCCACACTCCTCTTCTGTGGATTACAGCTGCAACATGCACATTGAAGTTTGTGATGACATTGCCACACATCTCAAGAGAGATTCTCTGAATTTCTTTATTTTCAGGAGTTGATATTCCTGAAAATGAAAAAGAAATCTTTGTTATTTTGGAATTGTATGAATTAAAAAAGTGGTGACATTTTATTGGCCCACCCTGTATATTCATCTTAAATCATCTCATAGAATTGTGGGACTTTGGCGATGTTATGTAAACAGTGATTCTGCACAATATTTAATAATCTTATCAGCTCCAAGACCATTTGATTTTTAAATCTGTCCATTGAACATTAAGATCTGGATAAAAAGCATAATTTTTAAACTGTTTTCAGGAGTATTGTCACCCTGGCAGGTGGGTGGGCATTGGTAGGCGTCAACAATTGCCTTGTAAGCGTGATGGCTCTGGAATGGAGAGGCCTAGGGTCACCAAGTTTGAAAATGGATAACCTTCACCTTGAGGTCAAGGTCACAAGCCAAAAGTTCTTGCTAATGCCACAGAAATTCTGCCACTCAGGATTTTCACTGCCAGGGAGAGTGAGGGGGTAGAACTGGCAGCTGCCTGTATGTTTTTTAACAACTTTCTTCATGTGAAAACTTTGTTCGTAACTTTGTTCTCACCTCTGATAGTTGCCTTCAGCCCTTTCTACGAGAGGGTTTATTTGACTATCATGGGAGAATAGTGGCTCTTAGTGGCTCTTAGATGGATTATCTTCAGTTAACGAGGCTCCTCTCTGAGTGTGGCGCTGATTTCAAGATGTTCAAAATTTAGCAACAACAGCGTGGGGCAGTTTGTGTACGAGGATTTAGAGGCATGTGCGTGGTGCTTACGAGCCTGGCAGCTACGCAAAACCTGAGAGGCTGTTTTTGGAGCGGCTGCCCTCTTGCGCACACAATTCCACCTGCTTTGTGCGCTGTACGCTGTATATAAAATAATTATGCTGTAGCAGATTATAATCATTTTTTGCCAAACTTTGGATGCTGAAAACACCTCTAATCACTTCTGGAATCACAGAGGACTGTTTCATCTGGATGCTTTTTTCTTTTCTTTCCTGCTCCATGTGGAATGTATTTTGGAACAGCTTAAGGTAGCTATTTTTAATGTTTTTGTAGCTTAATAAAACAGTTCCTAGCTGTAAAAGTATGTCTATGGTTGATTTAATATCTTGTTAATGGATCACATGAGCTCCGCTGTGTGTGCGCACTGACACAATAACTCATTGCGCTCCAAGCGAGCATTTAGGCAGAACGCCAGCTCACAGAAGAGTGATTTTTCAGTCGATAATGGACGAACACAAAGTCAAAATTTGGATGACTGTGTAAAATTGGCTGTGTTTAAAACCACAGAAGAAATAACTCCAGTGATGCAGAGGTGTGCTGCAACACAGAAAGAGAGCACGCAAAAGACCGTGTTGTGAAAGTGTCGTGACACGGACCCACAACAGGGGGCGTAAATGAACGGACAATGGATAAGCCAAAAAGTAACAATTTAATGTTGTGAATCACACAATGAGGTACAGACAATAACAATACAGTGACTGTCAATCATACACCAGGTGACGTGTGGGCAGGCTCGACGATAGAAGACGCCTGGCGAGAGAAAAGCCGGATCCACACAGCTTCCACCACCAACGGAGCTGAAGAACACCGGAGCCGCCAAGCCCTGCGTCCCAGGTGGCCGCTGTCTTCAGCAGTCAGACCCGGTACTGCTGGCAGAGAACAGAGACAGTCCAGATGAGTGTGAGGTCGCACACTCAGTAATCCCACAGTCTGTATTCAGTAAGGAGGGAGAACCTCCACCTCCAATCACACACTCGTGCAGCTCCTGTCTAACCACTTATCTGATTGGAGTGTGAAGCGAAGCCGTCGCTGATCACACCAAACTCCAATCCCACAGATAAGGCAAACACCACAGGATAACGGCTGCAAAAGAAGTTCAGATTATTACTCAAAGTTTTGAGTCAGCAGAGAAAATTACCTGATTGGTAGTTGATTTCTCGGCGGGGAGGTGGAGTTGCAGTCCGGCCTTTATGGTGGTGGTGATGAGTAGTGGATGAGTGACAGCTGGTATGGATGATGAGTGACAGCTGTCACTCCTGGTCGCTCCTTACGCCCTCTCGTGCTTGAAGCCCGCACTTCAAGCAGGGCGCCATCTTGTGGTGGTGGGCCAGCAGTACCTCCTCTTCAGCGGCCCACACAACAGACCGATTTTGAAAACCTAACACAAAGTTAAAAGTTGTATCAGGGTGACTTGTAAGCTGTGGAAGAAATAGAGAAAAATTTGGGTTTTTTTTTGGATGTGATCCACATGTGTTGTGGCAGCAGGTGTATATAATTAAAGCAGCCACCTCATTGTATATGCAGAAAGGCAGCAGAGCGATTTTTCAGAAATAAATGGACGAACACAAAGTTAAAATTGGGATCACGGTGTTTAAAGCCAGGGAAAAAATAAAGCCAGCAAGCCATGGATGGAAAGGAAGCCAGCAAGGAGCACAGAGGCGGGTGTCCAGGAACCTGTCATTCGGTTCTAGCTGGTCTGGTGCATTACAGGTGGACAGCAACCTGGCGCCCGGTGCACAGCTGCAGGGCTACTTTTAAGAAATGTGACATCTTTAAATGCTGCTGTGAATTGAAAACCCACACTTTAAAGGGACCAAGTGTGGGAGGGCTGGAGGTTTGGACCAAACCCATGCCTAAACGTGCCCCAATGTTGCGTGATCATGGCGCTACATGGATCATATATGGATCATATGCGGTGACACGAGCCACTCAAGACTGGATGGGGCTCTAATGACAGGTCGGCCGTGGCTCACTAGAGGCTGATACGTGACACGTGAGGCACATAGAGGCACCTTAGTAGCGGATACGTGATGATTTAAAACGTGGATCATTCTTCAGATCGCTTACACACCCATGCGTGACTCATTATTCATGCTTTATTATTTGGTGAGACGCAGACTTTAGTTTGCAAGAAATTCTTTTTTGAAAAACAGTTGTAGGAATGAAATTCTAAAAGTGAATTGGGCACAAGGAAAATGAACAATTTCATCATCAATGGCTGACTGACATCACAATCTGGAGTCAGAACATACATATCTCCAACAAACAAATGTTTGTTGGAGATACAGTAGTGTTCAGAATAATAGTAGTGCTATGTGACTAAAAAGATTAATCCAGGTTTTGAGTATATTTCTTATTGTTACATGGCAAACAAGGTACCAGTAGATTCAGTAGATTCTCACAAATCCAACAAGACCAAGCATTCATGGTATGCACACTCTTAAGGCTATGAAATTGGGCTATTAGTAAAAAAAATGTAGAAAAGGGGATGTTCACAATAATAGTAGCATCTGCTGTTGACGCTACAAACTCAAAACTGTTATGTTCAAACTACTTTTTTAGCAATCCTGTGAATCACTAAACTAGTATTTAGTTGTATAACCACAGTTTTTCATGATTTCTTCACATCTGCGAGGCATTAATTTTGTTGGTTTGGAACCAAGATTACGCTCGTTTACTAGTGTGCTTGGGGTCATTGTCTTGTTGAAACACTCATTTCAAGGGCATGTCCTCTTCAGCATAAGGCAACATGACCTCTTCAAGTATTTTGACATATCCAAACTGATCCATGATACCTGGTACGTGATATATATAGGCCCAACACCATAGTAGGAGAAACATGCCCATATCATGATGCTTGCACCACCATGCTTCACTGTCTTCACTCTAAACTGTGGCTTGAATTCAGAGTTTGGGGGTCGTCTCACAAACTGTCTGCGGCCCTTGGACCCAAAAAGAAAAATTTTACTCTCATCAGTCCACAAAATATTCCTCCATTTCTCTTTAGGCCAGTTGATGTGTTCTTTGGCAAATTGTAACCTCTTCTGCACGTCTTTTATTTAACAGAGGGACTTTGCGGGGGATTCTTGCAAATAAATTAGCTTCACACAGGCGCCTTCTAACTGTCACAGCACTTACAGGTAACTCCAGACTGACTTTGATCATCCTGGAGCTGATCAATGGGTGAGCCTTTGCCATTCTGGTTATTCTTCTATCCATTTTGATGGTTGTTTTCCGTTTTCTTCCACGTGTCTCTGTTTTTTTTGTCCATTTTAAAGCATTGGAGATCATTGTAGATGAACAGCCTATAATTTTTTGCACCTGCATATAAGTTTTCCCCTCTCCAATCAAGTTTTTAATCAAACTACGCTGTTCTTCTGAACAGTGTCTTGAACGTCCCATTTTCCTCAGGCTTTCAAAGAGAAAAGCATGTTCAACAGGTGCTGGCTTCATCCTTAAATAGGGGACACCTGATTCACAGCTGTTTGTTCCACAAAATTGATGAACTCACTGACTGAATGCCACACTACTATTATTGTGAACACCCCCTTTTCTACTTTTTTTTACTAATAGCCCAATTTCATAGCCTTAAGAGTGTGCATATCATGAATGCTTGGTCTTGTTGGATTTGTGAGAATCTACTGAATCTACTGGTACCTTGTTTCCCATGTAACAATAAGAAATATACTCAAAACCTGGATTAATCTTTTTAGTCACATAGCACTACTATTATTCTGAACACTACTGTATGTATGTTGGCCAGAGACTGCACAACTAAAAGATTGTGGCGAGTCTCTGTTTCTATGTGAAATGTCTGAGATGCGCTATGACTCCATCAGACAGTCAGTAGGCCGTGTTAGAACAAGCAAGCGTTCAGAGTGCACTCTGGCCAAATGTCCCGTGGGCGGATACTGTGCTGCTCAGCATGTTATTAAAATTTTAGCCACATGCAGAAAAAATTAATTCCATGTATCAAGAAAAGTTCTCCTGACTGTACTTACACGGAGATGCTGAAACAGCGGGCACACTCAGAGGGCATTCCAGGCGACTGTCCCTTGCAGTAGCCCTGTCAGGCTCCTGGCGGCAGTGGCAGCACGCGTCTCTGTGTACAGTTCGCTTGATTTGCACATACCTCTTCCCACCACTTTCATCATCCATTACTGTTTTACTGCTGACATCATGTGACGGTTCATCTTTAAGCAGGACAGTGACCCTAAGCACACAGCCAAGATGTCAAGGAGTGGCTTCAGGACAACTATGTGAATGTACTTGAGTGGCCCAGTCAGAGCCCAGACCTGAATCTGATTGAACATCTCTGGAGAGATCTGAAAATGGCTGTGCACCGATGCTCCCCATCCAATCTGATGGAGCTTGAGAGGTGCTGCAAAGAGGAAACTGCCCAAAGATAGGTGCACCAAGCTTGTGGCATCATATTCAAGAAGACTTTAAGCTTTAATTGCTGCCAAAGGTGCATCAACGAAGTATTGAGCAAAGGGTGTGAATACTTATGCACATGTGATTTCTTAGATTTTTATTTTTAATAAATTTGCAAAATTAAAAAACAAAACTTTCATGTTGTCATTATGGGGTGTTGTGAGTAGAATTTTGAGGAGAACAATGAAATTACTCCATTTTGGAATAAGGCTGTAACACAACAAGATGTTGATAAAGTGAAGTGCTGTGAATACTTTCCAGGTGCACTGAATACCTCCAGGCTTGGCAACGCCTCGGCCATGAAGAAAGTGCTCAAAGACTTGACCGAGGATAGGGACGTGTGGCATGAGCTGCTTACTCTGCTGCCACCATCACTCACATAAGTGGCAGAAAATGAATGAATCTTAGATACCAGTTTAAATCTGTAAAATCTGTAGTGTAAAATACCAGAATAAATGTGACATTTGTTTTTTGTTTTTTTGTTGGTTTTTTTTGCACAGAACACAGAGAAGGTTTCTTTAATGGAGAAGGCTGTAACGGCCCACCGCTCATATACAAACATGGTGAGTACTCACAGCTTCAGTCCAAAGTCTTAAGTTCAACCGAAACCTTTTATCATATCTTATAAAGAATACTCGTGTACTAATTAACCTTGTAGTCTTAACGAGCAGTTGGTTTCTATGATTTTAGTGCATCCAGTCAAATGCATTATCAATGCTGCAGCTAGTGTGTAACTGTCCGTGCTGCATTACAGGCAGTGGGTGGCCAGGCCATCGACAGACACCTCTTTGGTCTTAAGATGCAGGCCGCTGAGGACCGAATCCCTTTGCCTGATGTCTACACAGACACGTCTTTCTCCAAAGCCTTCCACTTCAGACTCTCCACCAGTCAGGTATGATGAGAGTGGGTGAAGTGTCACACTTCACCCACAGCTGAATGTGAGGCGTCATTGGGATCTTTCTGAAATTCTTTCCCTCAGCTCACAGACAGAAAATGTGCAATAGAAATGTGGTCGATTTACCATTTTGTACATTGACTGTTCTTCACTTATAGATGAACTGCCTTTTGTTCAGAGCACTTAAATGAGAAGGTAATATGACAGATTCCAAAAGACTGTTGTTGTGTCATATATGATTCTGCATTTCCCCGCTTTAAATGGGGAATTATTGTGTCTCACATAAAATCATAAATTGGAGACTAATGTTTTATTTCTGTGTCTGTATGATGAGTTAGAAAGGAGATTATGAAAACATCAAAGATTGAAATGCAAGTAACATTGTACTCGGTCTCCCCGACTGCAGGGTTGTTTTCATATAAGTGAACAGTCACTGAAAGTGAAGCACTGTGCACCTGTTACATCCGTGATCAAGAGCAATCTGAGATTTCTGACACCTACCAGTCTGGATCACCTCCAAAATACAGTGGAGTCTTCCATGCGCTAATATGTATCCGTGGTGAAAATTTGTTGAGAATCCATGAAGTAGTTTTGACATAATTCTTCAAAGCATATATAAATTAAAATCTTGATCCAGAATCTGGATTTGGAGCCGGATCACTTCCAACATTTAATGCAGTCTTCCATGCGCTAATATGTATTCGTGGTGAAAATTTGTTGAGAATCCATGAAGTAGTTTTGACTTAATCCTAGAAAGTCTATATAAGGTGAAACTTGATCCAGAATCCGGATCTGGATCACCTCCAAAATTTTATGGGTTCTTCCATGGCCTAATATGTATCTGTGGTGAAAATCTAGTCAAAATCCATGTAGTAATTTTGATGTAATCCTGCTGACAGACAGACAGCCAATGATTTTATTACGTCCTTGGTGGACGTAATGAGGGACCATGTTTAGAAATGACTGTAAAGCCTTGGTCCCACCAAATAATAAAGCCATGAATAATGAGCCACATGTAGATCTGTCACGTATCCGCCACGAAGAAGTCTCTATGTGCCTGTAAGTACCTTACATGTGCCAGGTATCAGCCACGACCAACCTGTCATTTGAGCCCCATCCAGCTTTGAATGGCTTGTGTCGCCACATATGATCCACGTAACGCGATGTTGGTGCAAATGTTGGTGCACGTTTAGGTATGGGTTTGGTCCAAACCTCCATCCCTCCCACACTTGGTCCCTTAAAGTGTGGGTTTTCAATTCACAGCATCCATTCAAGTTGTTGTCACATTTTTAAACACAGTCCAAAAGACATCACTCCTGTACAGTCCCGCCGGTGTGCACCGTGCGTCAGGCTGCAGTTCACCTGTGTTCCAGAGTCATTAAATGCAGCAGTTCTGCGTGTTCACCCAGCTGTCTGTGACTCAAAACACATCCATAGACCAGCTAGAACTGAACCACGGGTTCCTGGACAGTCACCCCTGCACTTCTTCGTGCTGGCTTTATTTTGTCCGAGGCTTTACAGTCATTTTTACACTGTGATCCAACTTTTAACTTTGTGTTCGTCTGTTATTGTCTTCCAAATCACTCTTTTGTGTGCATCTTGAGTGCGAGTCATTGCATCAGCACGCTCAGAGTGCTGCTCCTCTGATCCATTATAACAAGATGTTAAATCTGTCATAAAGTACTTTACAGCTGCTTATAAAGAAGGAATGAACACGCAACTGTTTTACCAAGCTATTACAATATAAACATTACAAATAATTACCTTCTAGGCTGTTCCAAATATGTTCTCTACCTCGGCACACAAGACAGAGAGAGGAAAGAAGCTCTAAATCTCCTTTGTGATTCCAGCAGCAATTGGAGGTGTTTTCATCACCCAGATAATGGACTTCTAACAGCCTTGTCCTCACCACAAACATGCATCTAAAATCCTCATTTGTCCTCGTAGCACCCCATACACAAACTGCCCCACGCTGTTGTTGCTAAATTTTGAACTTCCTGAAAATAGCACCACGCTCAGAGAGAAGCCTCGTTAGCCAAATATTCTGCCTCTCAGAGCCACCATTCTCACACGGACTCGTACCAAAAAAACATGCTACGTGGCTTATTTATTATTCAGTGGGACCAGGGCTTAATTCATGTATTGTACAGTGTAGTGTCTCACTGGGCTGCGACCTCTTACAAAGGGCATCCACAACGTAATTCAGGGAATTTCGAGCGACATTTGCAGCTGTTTGCCATTGCAGGGCGGTGGCCACATGTCGCTTGATTTTTGAACAGACCAAACAATTTGCATGACAAACTTGTCAAATACTCAAGCGGGCGCTTCGTACCCCTCATTACATAGACTCTACGACTCAGAACATGAGCAATATGTGGGACAACTTATGAGGAGTTGACACACCCTTTGGAGTGACGGAGGGGGAGGAGGAAAGTTCAGTGGCCCCTTTCACATGGGCGTATTCGTAGAGCTGCGTATTGCAGCGTTGTTTCATTTAAATACGCCCGAAATGCGTGCGTATTCAGCCTTTTTTTGTGTTTGTTTCATAATTACAGCTGCGTGTGTTCGCTTTTTTAATGTGTGCACACAGTCGCGTGTATCATGCAGCTATTTAAACCCAGTTCACTCCTGCCAGCTGTGCAGAACAACATCACTGCACTTGGAAAACAGTGGACTGTATCATGAGGTTTTTTACAGTTGCATTACTGCCACGATCAGGGTGTTTGATGAGCGCACCGACATGCAGTGAGTGCGGTGCGCTTTTATTTTAAAGTCACAGGTTTGATCAGACCTGATCGATCAGGGTGTTTGATGAGTGTACCGACATGCAGCGAGTGTGCTTTTATTTTAAAGTCAAAGGTTTGATCAGACCTGATCGATCGGGGTGTTTGGTGAGTGCACCGACATGCACTGAGTGCGCTTTTATTTTATAATCACAGGTTTGATCAGACACACACACACAAACACAGAGAGAGAGAGCGCGAGCGACCGACCTGCTGTTTCTGTTGTGTTTCTGGATTTCTGAGTTGAGATTCGTTTCCCTGTTCTGATCACGCACAGGTGCTGTGGGCTGCGTGATCATGTTCTCAGCTGATTCACTCTGGATGCAGCACTCAGTTTTTGGTTGTGTACAGGAGCACAGTGTTGCACAGACTTGCATGTAGTAACGCTGTGCTGCGCAGACCTGCTTAAAACTGTGTCCAGCGCTCTACGCCGAAGAAAATTAAACATGTTTAATTTCTTCCGTCCTACACGCGTAGCCCTCAACATACTGCTGCGTAGGGAGCAAAAACTCGACATAGAGCTGCTAAAAGTGGGCGTAGAACTGCTTATCTCAGCGTAGACGATACACCACAATGAGCAGCTCTACGAATACGCCAATGTGAAAGGGGCTTTAAACGGGAGCTACCACTGCTGCAGGACTGAAAATTCAACAGGCTCACCACTCCCTAATACGGAAACCTCTACCTGAAGATCCACCAAGGCCCATTATTATCAACTTCCAGGAGTTCACAACTAAGGAACTGGTACTGATGGAGGCCAAATATTGCACAACAACCACATGATCTACTTTGACCATGACTACGTGGCTGAGATTGTCAAAAAACCAGGGAGTACAACACAATCAAGAGAGCTTTGAAGGAGAAAGGAATATGTTTCCAAACACCTTACACCAACATGAGGATCCACTACGAGGACAAACGAGGATTTTAGAGGCATGTTTGTGGTGAGGACAAGGCTGTTAGAAGCCCATAACATGAGGGACACTGGAGTCAAGACATACAGCAATGCTGAGGCGGCATGGGAAGAGTTACAACGGATACAAATCAAATCAGTTTTATTTATATAGCGCCAAATCACAACAACAGTTGCCCCAAGGCGCTTTATATTGTAAGGCAAAACAATAATTACAGAAAAACCCCAACGGTCAAAACGACCCCCTATGAGCAAGCACTTGGCGACAGTGGGAAGGAAAGTGGATAAGCCACCGGTGAGGGAGAGAGAGAGTCTGATCTGGCTTCACATCTTTTGAAGCTCCTCGGCTGGGAACGAACACAAGACCGCCAGGGGAATGACAACTCTCGAGCACAGAGAGCAAGAGAGAAGCTGTGGGAGTTCCAGAGGGAGATCACAGAGGAGAGCGCCTGAGTTTCTTATTTCAGGTTGTCTCCGTGGCCGTTTGTCGGGTGTGGGGAGCACCGATAATCACTCACTCGCTCATCTTCAACCACTTTTCCATGTTCGGGTCACGGGGGCAACAGCTCCAGCAGGGGACCCCAGACTTTCTTTTCCCATACCACATTGATCACCTCTGACTGGGGGATCCCACGGCGTTCCCAGGCCAGTGTGGAGATATAATCTCTCCACCTAGTCCTGGGTTTTCCCCGGGGTCTCCTCCCAGATGAACGTGCCTGGAACACCTCCCGAGGGAGGCACCCACCTACATCAACATACAACATCAACAACATCAACATCAAACATACAACATAAAGTGCAGTGCAAATGCAAATGCAAAATGCAAGGCTGAATCAGACACTGGTTACCCAGCTACAGATGGTGCAAAATGCTGCTGCTTGACTTTTACTTGGTGTTAAAAAATGTGAACACATTACACTGATTTTGGCCTCACTTTATTGGCTCCCAGTTTGTTTTAGAATTGAATTTAGAATTCTTCTGTTTGTTTCTAAATGTTTTTGTGGCTTTGCCCCACCATATCTGTCTGACCTGCTCCATTTATGCGTCCCTTCACGTCGCGTCAGCTGATCTGTCACTGTTAGTTATCCCAAAGTCCACCTCATGGCCGCGCTTTTTCAGTCGCTGCCCCAAAACTGTGGAATGGTCTTCCTTTGCACATCACGCAGGCTGATTCTCTCTCTGCTTTTAAATCCTCCCTTAAAACACATTTCTTCTCTTTGGCTTTTAACTTGAGATGTTGATTCTTATTATTTATTGTTTTAACTGTGGTTTATTTATTTTATTTTATTTTTATATATGTATTTTAACTTGCTTGTTCTTGTTTGTGTACAGCACTTTTGTCATTATCATTGATTTTAAAGTGCTTTATAAATAAACTGAGATTGAGGTATTAGAGACCCAAGATGGACTCAACTGTATTTTCAATTAAGGACTCTGTTTAATGTTGTTCTTCTGTTTTGTCTGTTTGTAAACAAACTTTGTACAATCTGTAAAACCCTTGTAACTGTTAGAATGGCCTAAGCTGCGGGTCACCCCTTTGGATCTGGTCTGCTTGAAGTTTCTTCCTCATAATGACCAGAGGGAGTTTTCCTTACCACTGTCACCCGTGTGCTTGCTCAGGGGGGTTGGTAAGGTTAGACCTCACTCATGTGAAGCACCTTGACACAGCGTTGTTGGGATTTGGCAAAATTAAAATTAAATTGATTCAGCACTCTGTCCTAAACCCTAACCCATTCAGCAATGACCTTTTGTGGCATACCCTCCTTGTGGA
This sequence comes from Thalassophryne amazonica, assembly GCF_902500255.1. NCBI lineage: Eukaryota > Metazoa > Chordata > Actinopteri > Batrachoidiformes > Batrachoididae > Thalassophryne > Thalassophryne amazonica. The sequence continues at coordinate 70,716,559 of NC_047119.1, forward strand.
CGACGTCAGTGAGTTGTCTTCTGGACAACTGTTGAGTCAGCAGTCTTCTCCGTGTTTGTGGTTGTTTGCTGTCATCTTGGTCAGTCAGAATTACCTACAGAGGGCAGTCATGTACTTTAACATTTCTCCCATCCATAATCATTCTAAAAATTGTTGAACAAGATCTTCTGACCTTTGAACATGACCAAAACCTTGGGGGAAAAAAAGGATTTTGGAGGCAGGAACGCAGCAGAAAAATGTTGAAGTAAGTTCTGTGCCTGCGTTTGAGTTGGATCAGGTGCACAGGACAAAGAGCAGTTGGCCCTACGCAACATTCATCCTTTAACTCAAGTTCTGACTTCCACTTAGCCTTTGCCTTGGAAACAGAAACCACGTCCATCAGCATAATGTTACTGTAGACACTGGCAATCGCTTACCACCACGGGGGGTGACATCTTATGCAATGAATTTATATCATTCAGGAGTGGAGTGTTGTATTAAGTATGTAACAATGTACTGTCTTTTTTTTTTTTTTTTTAGATTCCATTTTTATTTTGTATTATTTTATTTAATCTATACCTTGCTGTTGACAGTTCATACAATTCTTGGTGATTTTTCATGTTGTGAATTTGTTTAAGGGGCATCTTTCATTTAAAGTGACTCAAAATACTGTAAAAACACTGCCTCAGTTTATGTTGACTGATGTTCACAAAATGCTGTGGTATTGCTTCTTTGACTATCATTGCATTTTTCGTTTCTGCTCCCTCCTCCAGGTGCCCTCCAAGACGGACTGTGTCATGTGCTTTGGCCCGGTTGTCCCCGACGGATACGGTGTGTGCTACAATCCCATGAACAATCACATCAACTTTGCAGTGTCGGCTTTCAAGGCCTGTAAAGAAACTGATGCTTCTCAGCTGGCAAACGCCATCAAAGATGCGCTGCTGGACATGAAGACGCTGCTGATTCAGTCACCAAGAGCCAAACTGTGAAAGTACTCCAGGTCTGACGAGGACGCGCTCCAGTTAATTTTAGTGTTAACTGTAGATGGGGCTGAACAATCAGATAGTGCAGCTGGTTGTTGGTGAGTTTTTAAACCAGAGCAACAAAAGTCAATTAGTAAGCTTTGATAGTTTTTTTTTTCTACAGAGAAATTTGCCAGTTTAGTCGCAGATATTCAAACTTCTTAAAAGTAATCATGACAATCAATGCAAGTTTTTTTTTTAATTGATAAACTATAAATGTGCTCTTGAGAAAGTGACTTATTAAAGTTGATTATTAGCAGATTTGCACTTGAGCTGCATGAAGTAGCACTTAGCTCCCCAGCACTGGAAGAACGACTGGGGAACAATACAGATATCAACCTTTAAATCATCTTTAATCTTCACAAATGTTCATCTGGAAGAGTCAGAATACTGCAGCTAACTCTTATTTGCACTTTGAATTATTCTGTAAATGATATCATGCCAATGTTTACATGAGACAAAATCACAACATTGTTCATTTTGTTTCATTTTGATTCAAAAATCTCTGCAGTGTCTCTTCACACTGAAAACATTTGAATGACAATATGCAGATAATTTGCATTTTTCTGTTTTTTTGGAACATTGTTTAAGACATTTATTACATTTATGTATCTTGATTTAAAAACTATTTGAATTTGTGGTTTCCAAAATTTTTTAATTCTAAAATAAAACCACAAAGCAATAGTCCTGTTTTAAGGGGAGGTTTAGTGTGGTTGAGTGATGTTTGAAGGAATTTACCTACATGAGCCACAAAATTCAAACCCCATAAAGTCTTGGTTGGTATTTTTTTTTTTTTTTTTTTTTTTTTTTTTTTTTTTTTTTTTGAGAGGTCGTGTGTGTGTGTGTGTGTGTGTGTGTGTGTGTGTGTGTGTGTGTGTGTGTGTGTGTGTGTGTGTGTGTGTGTGTGTGTGTGTGTGTGTGTGTGTGTGAGACAAATATTATAATGTAAAAATTTTGCCTACCTACAAAGAATGGAGAGGTCTGTAATTGAGAGAATAAAAACAAATTAAAAAAAATCAGAAAATCACATTGTATGAGTTTTGAATAATTCATTTCTATTTTATTGCATGAAATAAGTATTTGACCCCCTACCAATCAGCAAGAATTCTGGCTCTCACAGACCTGTTAATTTTTCTTTAAGAAGCCCTCCTATTCTGCACTCTTTACCTGTATTAATTGCACCTGTTTGAACTTGTTACCTGTATAAAAGACACCTGTTCACACAATCAATCCCACTCCAACCTGTCCACCATAGCCAAGACCAAAGAGGTGTCTAAGGACACCAGGGACAAAACTGTAGACCTGCACAAGGCTGGGATGGACTACAGGACAACAGGCAAACAGCTTGGTAGGAGACAACAATTGTTATGATTATTTATTAGAAAATGGAAGAAACACAAGATGACTTTCAATCTTCTTCATTCTGGGGATCCATGCAAGATCTCACCTCGTGGGGTAAGGATGATTCTGAGAAAGCCCAGAACTACATGGGAGGACCTGGTCAGTGACCTGAAGAGACCTGAGACCAGTCACAAAGATTACATTAGTAACACACAACACCATCGTGGTTTGAAATCCTACAGGGCAGCAAGGTCCCCCTGCTCACGCCAGCACATGTCCAGGCCTGTTTGAAGTTCACCAGTGACCATCTGGATGATCCAGAGGAGGCATGGGAGAAGGGCATGTGGTCAGATGAGACCAGAATAGAGCTTTTTGGCATCAACTCCACTTACCATGTTTAGAGGATGAGAACAACCCCAAGAAAACCATCCCAACCGTGAAGCATGGGGGTGGAAACATCATACTCTGGGGGTGCTCTTCTGCAAAGGGGACAGGACGACTGCACCGTATTGAAGGGAGGATGGATGGGGTCATGTATCGTGAGATTTTGCTGTGAATAGGTTGTAGCTGGGTCTTCCAGCATGACAATGACCCCAAATACACAGCCAGGGCAACTAAGGAGGGGCTCCATAAGAAGCATTTCAAGGTCCTGGAGTGGCCTGGCCAGTCTCCAGACCTGAACTCAATAGAAAATCTTTGGAGGGAGCTGAAACCTGAAAGATCTGGAGAAGATCTGTATGGAGGAATGGACCAAAATCCCTGCTGCAGTGTGCAAACATGGTCAAGAACTACAGGAAACGTCTGATCTCTGTAACTGCAAACAAAAGTTTCTGAATGAAATATTAATATCTGTTTTTCTATTGTATCAAATGTTTATTTCATGCAATAAAATGCAAATTAATTATTTAAAAATCATACAATGTGATGTTCTGAATTTTTTTTAGAGTCTGTCTCTCACAGTTGAAGTGTACCTATGATAAAAATTAAAGACCTCTCCATTCTTTGTAGGCGGGAAAACTTGCAAAATCGACAGTGGATCAAATACTTTTTTGCCTCACTGTATGTAACATATATATATATATATATACACGAGGTCTATTAGAAAAAAAAAAGACCCTTTTTATTTTTATTTTTTAAACTTTATGGATCTGAGTCACGTGAGATTGCATCAGCCAACCTTGAACCTTAGTGCGCATGCGTGAGTTTTGTCCCCCCTGTTGGCTGCGTCATTCGCCCGTGAGCAGCCTTTGTGTGGGGAGTGGTCCTGTGCGCTCAGCGGATTTTTCTTGCAAGGAAAATGGCGGAATGATTGGAGCAGCGCTATTGCATCAAATTTTGCCAGAAACTTGGCGACAGCCAAGTGGAAACCCTTCGAAAGATAAAGACGGCTTTCGGGGATGAAGCTATGAGCACCACACAGATTAAGGAGTGGTACAACCGGTTTAAAGACGGACGCGTAACGATGGAGAGCGCGCCGCGCTCCAGCCGACCATCGACGTGCCGAAATGATGAGATCATTTCCAAAGTGAACGCTGTGGTGATGCGGGACCGTCGAGTGACCATCCAAGAAATTGCGAACGAAGTGGACATCAGTACTTTTTCGGCACATTCCATTGTTACAGAAGATTTGGGCATGAAGCGAGTGGCTGCGAAGTTTGTGCCGAGGTTGCTGACGGCGGCGCAAAAGCACCTCCGTTTGGAAGTCTCACAGGATATGCTGGACTCCACACAGTGATCCCAGCTTTATGGACACTATTATCACCGGCGATGAGTCCTGGGTGTACAGGTATGACCCGGAAACGAAATTCCAGTCGTCACAGTGGAAGCATGCCACGTCGCCACGACCGAAGAAGGTGCACCAAGTGCGCAGCAACGTGAAGGTAATGCTGACTGTTTTTTTTACTCCTCCGGTGTGGTACACCACGAGTACGCACCACAGGGTCAAACAGTAACGAAGGAGTATTACAGGGATGTCCTCCGTCGCCTCCGTGAAGCTGTATGGCGCAAGAGACCGGAGTTGTGGGCCACAGGAAATTGGCGCCTCCACCACGACAATGCTCCAGCTCATTCCTCCAACTTGATTCGGACTTATTTGTCTAAAAACCAAACTCCTGTGGTTCCACAGGCTCCATACTCTCCTGACATGGCCCCTTGCGACTTCTGGCTGTTCACAAAAATTAAAAGACCATTAAAAGGAACGTGTTTTGAGACGAGGGAGGACATCATGGCTGCAACAACGGCGGAGCTGCGCGCGATCCCGAAAGAGGCGTTTTTGGAATGCTTCCAACAGTGGCGACACTGCTGGGAGAAGTGTGTGGAGTCCCAAGGAGTGTACTGCGAGGGTGATTAGGTTTCCAACCCTCCAGGTAAGCCAGTTTTTTTTCCCCGGCCAAAGGTCGGATACTTTTCTAATAGACCTTGTGTATATATATGTGTGTATATATATATATATGTGTGTATATATATATATGTGTGTATATATATATATATATATATATATATATTTGGTTCCTTTAGGGGTAAAAATATCAAAATCAATTGTATGAAATTTCAAGAGATTTGTTATATATTAATTACTGCCGCCCGGCCCCTTTTTTTGTGACGTGCGAGTGACATTTCGAGTTCTGGACTGGTTACATGAGTTCATTAGTGGCAGATTTTGTTCCATCTGCCTCAGGTCGCATTTTTGAGGCATTCAACGTCAACGTGGACTTCCTCGTCAAGGACTCCAGAGTGGGAGGACGACCCGTCATTCCAGTCGTCACAGCAGGTCCTGGATAACGTTGCTGCTGTCAATGATTTTGCTGAGCAAGGAGTTGTACTTATTCAGGATTACAATCGGATCCTAACGAAGGATTAACAGCAGCGCCGCCTGCTGCAAGTTGTTGAGCAGTGCATCAACATCAGTCCCGGGAGGCAAAGAAATCTGAGCCAAACACCACTCCCCATGACTGTCTGTTCTGACAGATAGGTGGGCAGTGACATGAAATATTTTTATTTATTTTTTATTTTTTTGCTCCTGTGTGGTCAGTTAAAGGAGAAAGGATTGTTGTTTCAATTTGTATTTCATTTGTGCACAGGTACTTTACTATTGCCGGTTTGCACTAATACAAAACATTTTCTCATCAAAATTTTATATATATATATATATATATATATATATATATATATATATATATATATAAAACAGTGAGGAAATAAGTATGTGAACACCCTGCAAGTTCTCCCACTTAGAAATCATGGAGGGGTCTGAAATTTTCATCTTAGGTGCATGTTCACTGTAAGAGACATAATCTAAAAAAGAAAATCCGTAAATCACAATGTATGATGTTTTAATAATTTATTTGTATGTTACTGCTTCAAATAAGTATTTGAACACCTACCAACCAGCAAGAATTCTGGCTCTCACAGACCTGTTAATTTTTCTTTAACAAGCCCTCTTATTCTGCACTCTTTACCTGTATTAATTGCACCTGTTTCAACTTGTTACCTGTATAAAAGACACCTGTTCACACAATCAATCAATCCCACTCCAACCTGTCCACCATAGCCAAGACCAAAGAGCTGTCTAAGGACACCAGGGACAAAACGGTAGACCTACACAAGGCTGGGATGGACTACAGGACAACAGGCAAACAGCTTGGTAGAAAACAACAACTGTTATGATTATTTATTAGAAAGTGGAAGAAACACAAGATGACTGTAAGTCTTCCTCGGTCTGGGATTCCATGCAAGATCTCACTTTGTGGGGTAATGATGATTCTGAGAAAGCTCAGAACTAGTCATGGTTTAAAATCCTGCAGGGCAGCAAGGTCCCCCTGCTCAAGCCAGCACATGTCCAGGCCCGTTTGAAGTTCACCAGTGACCATCTGGATGATCCAGAGGAGGCATGGGAGAAAGTCATGTGGTCAGATGAGACCAGAATAGAGTTTTTTGGAATCAACTCCACTTACCATGTTTAGAGGATGAGAACAACCCCAAGAAAACCATCCCAACCGTGAAGCATGGGGGTGGAAACATCATACTCTGGAGGTGCTCTTCTGCAAAGGGGACAGGACGACTGCACCGTAATGAAAGGAGGATGGATGGGGGTCATGTATTGGGAGATTTTGGCAAACAACCTCCTTCCCTCAGTAAGAGCATAGAAGATGGGTCATGGCTGGGTCTTCCAGCATGACAATGACCCAAAACGCACAGCCAGGGCAACTAAGGAGGGGCTCTGTAAGAAGCATTTCAAGGTCCTGGAGTGGCCTGGCCAGTCTCCAGACTTGAACTCAATATAAAATCTTTGGAGGGAGCTCAAACTCTAAACCTGAAAGATCTAGAGAAGATCTGTAAATGTTTGACCTCTGTAATTGCAAACAAAGGCTACTGTACCAAATATTAACATTGATTTTCACAGGTGTTCAAATTCTTATTTGCAGCAGTAACATACAAATAAATTATTAAAAAAAATCATACATTGTGATTTCCGGATTTTTTTTTTTTTTTTTTTTTTTAGATTATTTCTCTCACAGTGGACATGCACCTAAGATGAAAATTTCAGACCCCTCCATGATTTCTGAGTGGGAGAAGTTGCAAAATCGCTGGGTGTTCAAATACTTATTTTCCTCACTGTACATATATATATATATATATATATATATATATATATATATATATATATATATATATATATATATATATATATATATATAGGCAAACACACACAAGGATTATTACCCGAATGCAAGGTCTGTACAAGAAAATATCAGACCAAAGTGTCATTTTTTTCGTAAATTTTGCTGCACTTGTCGATAGAAAAAAGACCAAGGTCTGATTTTCCCGTACGGACCAAGCGAGCGAGGTTAATAATTTATTATGTGGCTGTTCATAACTGTTTTCATCTTGTTGGTCTTTGTTTTGTCCACTTCGATCTCGTTTGCTGTTAATTCTTCTTCAGAGTAATAAAATTTACTTGGAGAATGGCCCTCTTCATTGCTCATGTTTTCTTTTATTTTGCGCCATGAAACTTGTAAACAAAGTCGCAAAACTGATACACGATCCGGAGCGATTGTCATGGTGATGGTCTGATATGGAAAATATCAGACCCGAAATCAGCCAATCAGAGCGCGCATACTGTTGTAGCCATATAACAAAACTATGTACGTGTGTGTGTGTGTGTGTGTGTGTGTGTGTGTGTGTGTGTGTGTGTGTGTGTGTGTGTGTGTGTGTGTGTGTGTGTGTGTGTGTGATCACATGCCACTGTCTCTAATCTAAGACCAGTCACACAGCACTCAAACAAAGGGCAAGGAAGCCCAAACAAACACACACAGTTGTATGTAAAGGGTTGGGCACCCCTGATGATTTCCATGATTTTCCTTTATAAATCATTGGTTGTTTGGATCAGCAATTTCAGATTTCTGATTAAACTAAAATTGAGTTATTTGGATATAACAAGGAGCGGTATGCATGGCTGAAAAAGAACACAGCATTACAAGAAAAACACTTGCTACCTACAGTAAAATTTGGAGGTGGTTCCATCATACTGTGTGGCCAGTGCAGGTACTGGAATCTTGTTAAAGTTGAGGGTCATGCGGATTCCAGTCAATATCAGCAGATTCTTGAGGACAATGTTCATGAATCAATGACAAAATTGAAGTTGCTCCCGGGCTGGATCTTTCAACAAGACAACAACCCTAAACACTGCTCAAAATCTACTAAGGCATTCATGCAGATGAACAAGTATAACATTCTGGAATGGCCATCTCAGTCCCCAGACCTAAATATCATTGAAAATCTTTTAAGCGGGCTGTCCATGTTCGGAAACCAACAAACCTAAGATGTTTTGTAAAGAAGAATGGTCCAAAATATCTTCAGTCTGAAGCATTTAGAGCAGGGGTGGCCAAGTTTGGTCCTCGAGAGCCACCTTCCTGACACTCTTAGTTGTCTCCCTGCTCCAACACACCTGAATCCAATGAAAGGCTCATTAAAAGTCTGCTAACGAGTCTTTCATTGGATTCAGGTGTGTTGGAGCAGGGAGACAACTAAGAGTGTCAGGAAGGTGGCTCTTGAGGACCGAACTTGGCCACCCCTGATTTTGAGGCTATTTCTGCAAAAGGAGGATCTACTAAATATTGATGTATTTTTTTCTGTTGGGGTGCCCTAATTTATGCACCTGCCTAATTTTGTTTAAAGAATTATTGCACAGTTTCTGAAAATACTATAAATGTAATTTCTCTTCTCAAATATCACTGTGTTTGTCTGCTATATGATATAATTAACTGAAATTGCTGATCCAAATGACCAATGATTTATAAAGGAAAATCAAATCATCAGGGGTGCCCAAACTTTTACATACAACTGTACATATATATATATGTATATATGTGTGTGTGTCTCTAATATGTGTGCATGTGTTGGTTTAATATTGTTAAACATCTTTGAATAGAGTGTTTTAAACTTTGATGCTAAAAAGTGCAGCAACAGCACCAAATACTCACAAAAAATGAAAAAAAAAACATATTTTTAACAGCTCAAACTGTCATAAGCATCTGTTTCCCTTAATCTTCATCATGTTGAGTGATGGGTGTCACCACCATTGATTTCGATTTAAGCACTCGATGGAGGACCAGAGCGATCCGCTCAATGGCTCGCTGTTGCCAGAGTGCCGCCATCTTGGTTAGTGTTTAACAAGCAGGCATGATCAATGTTTTCAAGAGTTTCACCATAAATCTGCATTTTCTGAGTTTGCTTAAACTCAGAAAATTCAAACTCAGTGCAGTTTGAATTGTTTTGACAAACATTGGCTGCATTTGTGCAGCCAATGTTTGTCAAAACAAATACAGAAAAGGGAGATAACTGAGAGAAGAAACATTTCCATTCTGTGAATTTGCTCTTTCAGAAAATCTGAGGATGGAAAACCTGATGTGAAGAAAAACCTGAGGATAATTAAAAAGGGATAAATTGAGACTTATAAAATTGAGACTTCTAATTGAATTGCTAATAGAATGGTGAGATATTTCTTACAACAAAGCATTCAGGCAGTAAAACTGAAGTAACTGCTGTACAGAATAGACTTCGGATTAACTGTAACATGTACCTTGCACTAGTTCAACTTACATATCGGAAAATCTAGAACTTGGGACTTTTTTAAAAAATGAATAATCTTCCGACAGCACACAGCCACAGCAGATCAGTCGTTTCCATCTCACCCTGTCCTCTGCATCTTCCTTCCACCACACCAACCACGTGCATGTCCTCCCTCAGCACGTCCATAAACCTCCTCTTTGGCCTCCCTCTTCTCCTGCCTGGAGGATCCATCCTCAGCATCCTTCTCCCTGGGTCCCTCCTTTGCACAAGTCAGTCTCACCTCTGACTTTGTCTCCAAACCGTCCCACCTGAGCTGTCCCTCTGATATGTTCATTCCTAATCCTGTTCATTCTCGTCACTCCCAAAGAGAATCGCAACGTCTTCAGCTCTGCCACATCAAACTCTGCCTCCTGTCTTTTTGTTTGTCACCGTCTTAAGACCAGTCACACAGCACTCAACAAAGGGCAAGGAAGCCCAAACGAAACAAGAAATCTGGACTTTCGTCGGCATCGTTTAACCTTCGCGCAGCTTTGTTCCTGCAGCTGGCGCATCATCAGGATTTTTCGAAAAATCTGTTTAAGAATTTGAACGAATGCCGAAAACCTCAATTTGTCCGTATTTCGTTTTGCTGTCGTTCTTGATGGTTTCTTATCGTTTCCTTAGTTTTCGTAATGATAGTGTTTAGTTCAACTTCATTTGACCAGCTGAATGTTTTCATACAGTGCAGAAGCCAGTTTCTGAGCTGTGTTCATGTACCATCGGAAATTACAGAGAAAACTCAACCTGTTTGCTTGGATTTTTTTTTTTAATCTGGGTGGGTGGGGGTCAGCTTCACTGGGCTCAGGCACCTTATAGGCCAGAATTAATCTTTTGTGTGGATACAATTAATTATCTTACCAAACATAAAATGAAAACCACGCTCCTGCCACAAGCAACTGCTGAATTTGAAATAACAAAAAAGTCATGTAATTTCCGTACTTGAACACAGCAGCAGCGATCGCCTTCTGCTTGCTCTTATTGTTTTTTATTAAATATAACAATGAGTGCAGGAATGACAATCCAGCCCTTATGTACATGTGGCAACAGGTAGATGATTCAAATGATTATATAATGTTCTGAAATGTTCTGTTCTGGAAGGCAGAATTCACGTTGTGGATCAGCTGCAGCTGGTTGAAATAACCACACATGGGGAGTCGATGCCCGGCGTTCACACAGACTGATCACTTTATTGCTTTGATGATATATTTAATCATCATTACACTTATATTAATTCACCCTTTTGACAATTTCCTGTTATAAATCAGTATATGGTTTTAAGATGGCAGCGTGTACAGATGCAGCGACCCCTCGCTCTCCCAAGGTTGCGGTGATATGTTTGTCAGAAGTGTTTGTCAGATAATTTTACGCCTTTTTCGTCTCGTCTGTCAACGTCGGAATACAAGTACAGCTGACAGAGCCTGCTAGACATATCCAAAAGCAAGATTTGCAACGTTTTGGACTCCGCAACAGAGACGCTAAAGGAGCTTGGATTATTCCAGCCTACAACAACACCGGACTCGCCTGCATCTCCTCGCTGGGAGAGGAAGCACTGAAAACGGTGTGCGAGGAAACAGAAGAGGGGCAAGCGCGGAGGTATCAGAGCTAGGCTAGCGGCTAATCCAACTCGCCCAGCTATACCATCCATCCTCCTGGCTAATGTACGATCACTGCACAACTAAATGGATCACATACGACTGCTGAGGTCAGCGAATCGTACAGTGAGTAACTACTGTGTGCTTGTTTTCACTGAAATATGGTTAAATGACAACATTCCGGAGTCTGCTGTATAACTGGAGCAGCTAGCATGCTTTCGAGCTGACTGGGCCTTCGTAAACGGAGGAAAGACTCACTGCGGGGGTCTGTGTGTCTGCATTCGGAATGAGTGGTGCCGGGACGCTGTGGTGGTGTGCAAACACTGCACATCACTAGCAGAGTTCATGATCATTAAGTGCCGTCCCTTCTATCTGCCCAGGAAGTTTACTGTGATTTTGCTGGTTACAGTCTACATCCCCCACCAACAGCAGCAGTGACATAATGCAGCACTCAGTGAACTGTACCAGGCTATCAGTGAACAACAAACTGCACCCCCCAACGGTTTTATCATCCTCACTGGAGATTTTAATCATGCTGATCTCAAAACTGTCCTTCCAAAATGTCACCAGCATGTTGATTTCCCAACAAGGGGAAAACGTTTCTTGGACATGGCTTGCACCATACACAAAGGAGCATACAAAGCCACCCGTTATGCTAATGCCAGCATACAGACAAACTGTGAAAGTCATCAAATCTGTTAAGAAGCAGGTAAGAGTGTGGCCAGAGGGGGCCGCCTCTGCTCTCCAGGACTGCTTCGACACAATGGATTGGGAAATGTTCAAACACGCAGCAACCTACAACACTGACACTGAGGAGTACACAGACACTGTGACCTTCTACATCACAAAGTGCACTGATGATGTGACCCACACAAAAACCATCATCAGGGCCAACCGGAAACCATGGCTGACAGGTGATGTCCACAAGCTGCGGAGAGCCAGAGACAAAGCCTTCAGAGCCACGGATGAATCTGGCTTGAGAACAGCGAGAGCCAACCCGTCAGAAAGGCAAAAAAGGACGACACACAAAAGATAACGTCCCACTTCAGAGACAGCAAGGATGCACAGAGCCTGTGGCGAGGCATTCAGGCCGTCACTGACTACAAGCCAGCACCATAGAGCTGTGAGAGCAACACCTCTCTGCTCAGCAACCTGAGCCACTTCTTTGCACGCTTTGAAGCACTGAACACCACACAGCCACAGAAGACCCCACCCCCTCTCCACGACCAGACCCTGTGCCTCTCTGTCGCCAGAGTGAAGAAGACACTGGTGGCCATCAACACCCGCAAAGCAACAGGTTTGGACAAGATCCCTGGTCGCGTGCTGAAGCACTGCACAGAGGAGCTTAAGGATGTCTTCACAGACGTCTTTAACACCTCCCTGAAGCAAGCCGTTGCTCCATCATGCTTCAAAGCTGCCACCATCATACCTGTGCCAAAAAAATCAGCTCCATCCTGCTTCAGTGACTACCGTCCGGTGGCACTGACACCCATCATCATGAAGTGCTTCAAACGGCTAGTCATGTCACACATCAAATCACACTCAGTCCACTGCTCTTCACATTACTGACACATGACTGCACAACAACCCACAGCAGAAACCACATACTGAAGTTTGCGCAAGACCAAGGAGATTGTTGTTGACTTCCAGAAAGGTCACACCCAACACCTGCCACTGACCATCGAGGGTGCTGCTGTGGAGAGAGTGAGCAGCACCAAATTCCTGGGGGTGCACATCAGTGGGGACCTGTCCTGGACCACTACCACTGCATCACTGGCAAAGAAGGCCCAGTGGCGTCTCTACTTCCTGCGCAGACTCAAGCAGGCAAGTGCTCCACCAACCATCATGAGCACTTTCTACCGTGGCACCATTGAGAGCATCCTCTCCAGCTGCATCACTGTGTGGGGTGGAAGCTGCACTGACTACAATAGGAAAGCCCTGCAGCACATAATGAATGCAGCTGGAAGGATCATTGGTGCCTCACTCCCCTCTATGCAAGACATATACAACACCCACCTCACCCGCAAAGCAACCACAATTGTGGGCGATGCAAGCCATCCTGCACACAACCTGTTTAGCACTCTGCCCTCTGGGAAGAGGTACAGGAGCCTCTGGTCCCACACCACCAGACTCACAAAGAGCTTCATCCACCAGGCTGTGAGATTATTGAACTCTGTTCCCCCAGCTCCACCCAGGCTTTCAAGAAGCACTCAACAAAAATATAAACGCAACACTTTTGGTTTTGCTCCCATTTTGTATGAGATGAACTCAAAGATCTAAAACTTTTTCCACATACACAATATCACCATTTCCCTCAAACATTGTTCACAAACCAGTCTAAATCTGTGATACTGAGCACTTCTCCTTTGCTGAGATAATCCATCCCACCTCACAGGTGTGCCATACCAAGATGCTGATTAGACACCATGATTAGTGCACAGGTGTGCCTTAGACTGCCCACAATAAAAGGCCACTCTGAAAGGTGCAGTTTTATCACACAGCACAATGCCACAGATGTCGCAAGATTTGAGGGAGCGTGCAATTGGCATGCTGACAGCAGGAATGTCAACCAGAGCTGTTGCTCGTGTATTGAATGTTCATTTCTCTACCATAAGCCGTCTCCAAAGGCGTTTCAGAGAATTTGGCAGTACATCCAACCAGCCTCACAACCGCAGACCACGTGTAACCACACCAGCCCAGGACCTCCACATCCAGCATGTTCACCTCCAAGATCGTCTGAGACCAGCCACTCGGACAGCTGCTGAAACAATCAGTTTGCATAACCAAAGAATTTCTGCACAAACTGTCAGAAACCGTCTCAGGGAAGCTCATCTGCATGTTCGTCGTCCTCATCGGGGTCTCGACCTGACTCCAGTTCGTCGTCGTAACCGACTTGAGTGGGCAAATGCTCACATTCGCTGGCGTTTGGCATGTTGGAGAGGTGTTCTCTTCACGAATGATGCGAAGGAGATGTGTTGCACTGCGTGAGGCAAATGGTGGTCACACCAGATACTGACTGGTATCTCCCCCCCCCCCCCCCCCCAAATAAAACAAAACTGCACCTTTCAGAGTGGCCTTTTATTGTGGGCAGTCTAAGGCACACCTGTGCACTAATCATGGTGTCTAATCAGCATCTTGGTATGGCACACCTGTGAGGTGGGATGGATTATCTCAGCAAAGGAGAAGTGCTCACTATCACAGATTTCGACTGGTTTGTGAACAATATTTGAGGGAAATGGTGATATTGTGTATGTGGAAAAAGTTTTAGATCTTTGAGTTCATCTCATACAAAATGGGAGCAAAACCAAAAGCGTTGCGTTTATATTTTTTATATTTTTTTTTTTTTTATATATATATAATGACAATGTCCTGCACTGTTTCACTTTATCACTTTATCACACCACTTGCACAGTGTCTTAACAAAAATCTGGTGCTCCTACAATTACTGAATGGTTTGCACTACTGCACTTTCCACTTTTACTTTTACTATTACCTCAGACTACACTGTAAATACTAAATAGTTGTCCTTATTGTCGAAATGTCTTGTCCTGTCATCACTGTGGGAAAGTGAGAAACAAAATTTCTATTCCTTGTATGTCTAGTACATGTGAAGAATTGACAATAAAGCCGATTTTTACTTTGACTTTGATATATGGCTTAGTAACGTAATACAGTGATACAGCAGCCACCACAGCACACCAGAGTTTTTTTTTTTTTTTTAAAGTGAGGATTCTGATGATGAAGGAGATGATCCCTCTGTTGTTCTGGATGAGCAACCAGAGCAGGTGGATCCACCAACGTGTGCACAGATCTCCACACTGGGTCAAATCGTGTGCTTCTTTTTGCATGTTCTCCAGGACTCAGGCGCTACAGAGCTCCATCCCAGTGCCGAGTGCTGGAATGCAGAGCAGGATGCAGGCATACATTGCTCCAGCAGTAGCTCCAGGAGCGTTTTTGTTTAAAGCATGGAGATTGTTAGCTTCGGTTTAGTTTTGTTCCTCTTTCATTCCTTTTGCGCTCTTGATTTGCAGGACTATGCAATATGGACTGATATGATCAAGTCTTAGTCGAAGAATGGATTAATCAGTGTTTTTTTATGAAAAACTGATTATTCTTTGAGATGGTTGACATGATAATACATGGTTTTCATTCAGGTTTCAAGTTACAATCACACTCACAGGATGCACGTCCAACTGCCAACTGGTCAAAAATGTCAACTCTTCACAAAAAAAAAACAAAAAAAATCATGTTCTAACCTTTTTTTCAGCAATTTTAGTAATTTCCCCACATCATTAATACTACATATAAATACTCACTTATGAAAGCTCACGCCAGACCCAGCGCCAGAAAAAAATATTAAGGGGGCGATGAGTTTATCACAGGGGGCGGGGTCACCCCCCCCCCCAAAAAAAAAGTTCACACCGGAGGGGACGTGCCTCTGAAGGGCCTTTCACACTGAATATGTCAGATGCATCAAATGCGTCAAAAATCGGTCTAAAAAGCATTATTTTCAATCAGACGCGTTGCTTTTTGGATGCGTCAGATGCATCGCGTCAAAACCCGAACTGACGCTTCTGACGGGAGCGCGCATTGCCGCTTGTCGGCAAGCTGAAGCAGTCAAAGTTCAATCCAATCCAACTTTCGACACTCTGAGCTGTGACGTACCTTTGCGTTGTCCAATAGGAACGACGCGTCGGCCAAAACACGGAAGACTAGTGGCAGAAACCACTGATCTCTACAAAATGGACGGTGTAGAAACCACTGATCCCTACAAAACGGATTGGTGCAGAAACAAACCACTGATCTCTACAAAACAAACGTGTCACAGGACTGCTCATTTACGGAGCAGTTTTCTGAAAAAAAATCCTTGGAAATGTTTTTTGTTGTTTGTTACCTTAGCAAAATAAATCAATAAATGGTTCTGTAGAAACCTTTCATCTGTACATTAAAACCACCTGTGATTTCAGATTAGATAATTTCTTTAACATAAGGAACCACAGACATTTATTTTTAGACAAAATAACATGGAAATTTGTACATTTTTTAAAGTCTGGTAGATTATTTATATCTCATTTCAACCATAAACAGACACTGTAAATAAATACAAATGTTTATTATAAATGCAACAGGAAATAATTTAACAATGACTGCAGTGTGATTGTAAAGTAGGATTTCTGTGACATAAACCTCATTATGAATTATTTTTTTAATGGTCATTTCAACTTGTAATTTTGCCAAAATATGTAATTGCCTTTAATGTTGTTATCAGGACAGAGTCATTTCTAAAATATGAATTTGAGCACAATAAGTGGAGAGCTTCTACCTGTGTAAATGTCTTTTGACTTTGATTTTGTGGACATTTTTAATGATCCGTTCATTTATTGTTAAAATATAAAATGAAACAGCTTTTTAAAAAATAATAAAATAGTTGCTGTTGAAAGAGCCTTTTATTTAGAAGCAGGTGATGTTCTGCTGGATTCTCAGGACCAGATGAAGGTCTCTTCTGCAGCTTTGAACTCTGGTGGTGTTGCTGAAAAAAAGCTTCTCCCAGCAGGGTGATGGGAGAATCGTTCTGCTGCTGTTTTTAAAAGCTTTTTTGTGGTTCATGCGACGCAAATTCAAGGCTGCGATTGCTGAACTTTTTTCAGGTTGTGGAAACAGCCAGAGTGTGACATGGCAATCTCCGCCCCCTTGCCGCTTCCAAAGCGACGCATCTGACGTCATGCGTCGGATGCATCGACGGATTGGGACACGTTGACGGATTGGCCTAAAGTATTCAGTGTGAAAGGCCCTTCAACCTATCAAATCGCTTGAACACAGACACACGCCATATCCATTTGTTTTAAAATTAATTACTTTAGTTAATTAATTTGATTTTTTTGTTAAATACGTGATGTTATTGAATAACCAATATTTTGCTATATTTTCCAGTGTCAGGACGGGTGAGAGCCCGTCACCAGGAGTGGCTGGACCCGCAATACAGACTCCCAGACTAGGCTCAGGTGTGGGTGATATCATGGTCTTTATTCCAGCATCAGGTTTGGTACACATGTAATCAGTTAGAGAGGCAGAGGTACAAGAAGGGTCAGGCTGAGACGCAGTCATAAATGAGCAGGATTCAGAGGCACGAGCATACACCGACAACCGGGATGAGGCAAGAGACATGGTCGAAGACAACAAAGCAGAGTTCGTAACACGGCAAGACAAATTCAGGACAATGAAGGGCGCTGGAAAGTGTACAAGACAACAATCTGGCGAGGAAGTGAAGAACTGTGGGGTTTTAAATACATGTGGACTAATTAGAAACAGGTGGTGTAAACAAGGTGCATGAGAGTAAGGATCCAGAAAGGGGGCGTGGCTAATGAACAAAGATACAATGTTGTGCAAGACAGTGAGGGAAGAGAACACAAGGCGGAGAGAAGAAAAGACAAAGCTGTGTGAACAGGAGTCAAGAGTGTGACTAAAGGGAGTGAGCACAGTGGCGTGATGTAATAGACAAAGACACTGGAGCCGGTGCAAGAGCGTGAGTAAATGGAAACAAAGTAGACATAAACAAGGTGGGAGACAAAGACATGGGGCAGGTGTAGTGAAGTGAACATAAATAACGGCCTGAGACAAGGAGCAAAGACTTGATGGGAGGTGCGGAGTGGAAACAAATGGCAAAAGCAGAACAGAGCTAAAATGGAAATCAGGGGCAGAATATAATGCAATAGCAAACCAGACATGAACATGAGAACTGAAAGAAGACACCAAGAACAGAGTGGTAAAACAAACCAAAAATAAAACAGCTTGTAATGAAACCTGACACCAAAGCACAACAGATAATATAACAAATGAGAAAAATAAAATAAACAAATGGTAAACAATGGAAACACAAACTGGCTGAACAAAACAAGAACAAAACCAGGCAATGGCTAAAGTATAAAAGGAGCAAAGTAGCAAAGCAAAATAGAACACAATAAACCCAAGAAAAATAGCTAATAAAACAGAGCTGGGTCAGACAGTGAGTAAAAGGATTAGGAAAAATGAGGATTGAAGCCCAGAGCCGGCCAAAATCGTGACATCCAGTATTTCCTTTTCTTTCTTTTCTTTTTCTTTTTTTTTTTTTTTTTTTTTTTATAACTCTCACATCCGAGGGGGCGAGGTGGATTACGTGAGGGGGCATCGCCCCCAAACGCCCCCTCGTGGCACCGGGTCCGGTTCACGCCAGCTTGTTACTGCACCCGAACGCTGCACAAAACAGCATTTTAAGATCACTTTAACCCTTTGATTTCTGTTTAACAGAAATCAAGTAAATAGAAATGGTGAGTAAATACAAATCGATGCTTTAAGCCAACTTTAAGTAAGTGAATCTACTGCCTGACAACATGTAATGCTAAGCCAGATGGCAGCTGCCTGGCAACAGCTCACACTGGCCACATCCGCCATTTAGCAGAATTAATGGTCACCACGGGTCCCCTGACTTCAATCCGGCCTGAGGCCTGGATTTCAGTGATTGACAGCAAACAGTTTTGTGAGCCCATGACGATGATTAGCAGCGGACATCAGCATGAACATGGTGGATTGTTCATTTCTCTCACCTGTTTGGCAAATGACAGTGGGCATGACCAGTAGGGGGTAGTATTGGATCTATGTTGTGATGGATTGATGCCATTGAACAGTGGTGGGCACAGCTAACCAAAAAGTTAGCTTCGATAACCATTAATCAGGTAACTGGAAAGTTAGCTATCTTCGATAACCATTATCCGATAACTGAAAAGTTGTCTTTTATGACGCTAAACCAATAAACGCTAAAAAAATTAACTTTATAACAGATAACCGATAACTCTTTGTGTTGATTCAGACGCGGTCCCATCAGATTACACTGTTGGCTTCTGATAAACCAATTTCACTTTAAGTGCTGCAGGGGCTGCTGGGTAAATTCAAGTATCACAAGAATGCACAAAAAATGAATGAATAAAAAATAACACCCCAAACACTGTCATCTTTCAAAAGCAGTAAAACACAGTATTAGAAGTCACAGTTTATCTCGGAATTACATACACCATCATTTACGAGCTAAAAGTTGCTGCTTTTTTCACACGCTTTGAACCCTGCGGCTTAAACAACCATCCATAAATACGTCCATTAATGCATTGATTGGCAGAGTAAAAGACACATAGTAAATATAAATTCTTACCTGTTAGTTTCAGTGGGATTCATCTGAATAAATAATCCACATAAAGTATCCTGATTATCTAAAACGATGAAGAACACAGCTGTGCCGTGAGAGCTCCTCTCTCCCACCAAGTCTTGGCGATTAACACCAGAAGTTAATTTGGCTTTTCTACCTACAACCCCTGGCAATAATTATGGAATCACCGGCCTCAGAGGATGTTCATTCAGTTGTTTAATTTTGTAGAAAAAAGCAGATCACAGACATGACACAAAACTAAAGTGATTTCAAATGGCAACTTTCTGGCTTTAAGAAACACTATAAGAAATCAGGAAAAAAAAAATTGTGGCAGTCAGTAACGGTTACTTTTTTAGACCAAATAGAGGGAAAAAAATATGGACTCACTCAATTCTGAGGAATAAATTATGGAATCACCCTGTAAAATTTCATCCCCAAAACTAACACCTGCATCAAATCAGATCTGCTCGTTAGTCTGCATCTAAAAAGGAGTGATCACATCTTGGAGAACTGTTGCACCAAGTGGACTGACATGAATCATGGCTCCAACACGAGAGATGTCAATGAAACAAAGCAGAGGATTATCAAACTTTTAAAAGAGGGTAAATCACGCAATGTTGCAAAAGATGTTGGTTGTTCACAGTCAGCTGTGTCTAAACTCTGGACCAAATACAAACAACACGGGAAGGTTGTTAAAGGCAAACATACTGGTAGACCAAGGAAGACATCAAAGCGTCAAGACAGAAAACTTAAAGCAATATATCTCAAAAATCGAAAATGCACAACAAAACAAATGAGGAACGAATGGGAGGAAACTGGAGTCAACGTCTGTGACTGAACTGTAAGAAACCGCCTAAAGGAAATGGGATTTACATACAGAAAAGCTAAGCAATCGTGGACTGTGGATGACTGGATGAAAGTCATATTCAGTGATGAATCTCGAATCTGCATTGGGCAAGGTGATGATGCTGGAACTTTTGTTTGGTGCTGTTCCAATGAGATTTATAAAGATGACTGCCTGAAGAGAACATGTAAATTTCCACAGTCATTGATGATATGGGGCTGCATGTCAGGTAAAGGCACTGGGGAGATGGCTGTCATTACATCATCAATAAATGCACAAGTTTACATTGATATTTTGGACACTTTTCTTATCCCATCAATTGAAAGGATGTTTGGGGATGATGAAATCATTTTTCAAGATGATAATGTATCTTGCCATAGAGCAAAAACTGAAAACATTCCTTGCAAAAAGACACATAGGGTCAATCTCATGGCCTGCAAATAGTCCGGATCTTAATCCAATTGAAAATCTTTGGTGGAAGTTGAAGAAAATGGTCCATGACAAGGCTCCAACCTGCAAAGCTGATCTGGCAACAGCAATCAGAGAAAGTTGGAGCCAGATTGATGAAGAGTACTGTTTGTCACTCATTAAGTCCATGCCTCAGAGACTGCAAGCTGTTATAAAAGCCAGAGGTGGTGCAACAAAATACTAGTGATGTGTTGGAGCGTTCTTTTGTTTTTCATGATTCCATAATTTTTTCCTCAGAATTGAGTGATTCCATATTTTTTTCGCTCTGTTTGGTCTAAAAAAGTAACCGTTACTGACTGCCACAATTTTTTTTCCTGATTTCTTATAGTGTTTCTTAAAGCCAGAAAGTTGCCATTTGAAATGACTTTAGTTTTGTGTCATGTCTGTGATCTGCTTTTTTCTACAAAATTAAACAACTGAATGAACATCCTCCGAGGCCGGTGATTCCATAATTTTTGCCAGGGGCTGTACAATAGGCTATCAGATGGGTCAACCACACCCTTGTCAGCATGTCCCCTCCTGTGGTGCGCCAATGATCGCCTCGTTTACATAACAAAATGAGTGCTTACAGGTGATTTAGCAGATTAGCTAAAAGCCATACAGCCGATTGGCTGCCCTGTGGGTTTTATAGGTAGAACCCACAATGTTAAATTATCCAGTCAGCCACAAAGAAATAAAACAATGATAAAATTAGTCAGTTTTGTTTGTCAAGTGGATGGTAACACTGTAATGTCCAAAGTGAACCTGAACTACACTACCCTTGTATCGACCGGCCAATCACGTCTTGCACTTAGTGATGATGTTATCAACAAGCGACAGCCAGTCTGCCACAAACCACTGATCAACACATGACAGGAACTAAAATGTTTGATTTTAGGGTTTACAAACATTTTTGACTGTTAAACTTTGCTCACTTTACCAGCAAAAAAGTGGTTGTTTGGGGCCATGTCATCTGCTGGTGTTGGTCCACTGTGTTTTCTGAGGTCCAAGGTCAACGCAGCCGTCTCCCAGGAAGTTGTAGAGCACTTCATGCTTCCTGCTCCTGACCAACTTTATGGAGATGCAGATTTCATTTTCCAACAGGACTTGGCACCTGCACACAGTGCCAAAGCCACCAGTACCTGGTTTAAGGACCATGGTATCCCTGTTCTTAGTTGGCCAGCAAACTCACCTGACCTTAACCCCACAGAAAATCTATGGGGTGTTGTGAAGAGGAAGATGAGACACGCCAGACCCAACAATGCAGAAGAGCTGAAGGCCACTATCGGAGCGACCTGGGCTCTCATACCACCTGAGCAGTGCCACAGACTGATCGACTCCATGCCACGCCGCACTGCTGCAGTCATTCAGGTGAAAGGAGCCCCAACTATGTATTTAGTGCTGGACATGATCATACTTTCATGTTCATACTTTTCAGTTGGCCAACATTTCTAGAAATCCTTTTTTTTGTATTGGTCTTAAGTAATATTCTAATTTTCTGAGATACTGAATTTGGGATTTTCATTATTTGTCAGTTATAATCATCAAAATTAAAAGAAATAAACATTTGAAAATATCAGTCTGTGTGTAATGAATGAATATAATATACAAGTTTCACTTTTTGAATGGAATTACTGAACTTGTGCACATCTTTTAGATCCAGTTTTGTGTGTGTGCAGAGGTTATAAATGAGGCCCATAATAATAATAATTAAAAAAAAAAAAAATATATATATATATAAACTCACTGCAATAAAGGTGTTTCAGTCATTTTTAACACAAGAGACAATTTGTTAAATGGTTTGAAAAATGAGTCATTTCTGCTTTAAATGTTGACATCACGGATTTGTGGGAAACATTTGGGATCTGGTTGGATTTCAGCGTCGGGATGAGCTGGTCCCGCCTCCTCAGGGTCACTATTATCTCTCTCCTCCACGTCTCACCTGGACAGCCTCAGCTCACCGGGTGAACATATTCCTGTTCTTCTATCAGCTGGGCAAAAACTTAAATTCCACCAAACGGCGTTCTCCAAATGGGCAGCAGGTACGACTCCTGTGCTTTTGTCAACCTGTTATGTTTGGAGTTTTCTATTTAGATTTTATTTGTGTCTTCAAAAAAATGTCTTTTTTCCAGCAATGTAAAAACTCAGCAGAGTCACTAGAAACCCTGAGCACTGATTATATTATGAAGCTGTGCGAGTTTTGATTCTCACAGAAAGGACAAACTGTTTAATGTTGGAAATTTGGGACATTTGTCGGCTACTTAATGTAAAAGAGACATCAAGACACCAAAATGAGTCTAACTGGATGTTTAATTGACTTCCAATGTTACACATTTGCTTTTAAATTTAAAAGAAGGAATAAATCTGGATTTTCTAAAAAGGTTTGTTGTGTTTTCTGACCCACCTGATGTCTCGGAGGACGAATGTGTCTTTTCCAGCTATAAGATGCAGTGTGGACCTGATGAGGACGTGGAGGACTTGTGTCCAGTGTGTGGGGACAAAGTCTCTGGTTACCACTACGGTCTGCTGACCTGTGAGAGCTGTAAGGTATTTGTTTGTTTGTTTGTTTGCGCTGTAACCAGTTTTACATCTGTGTTTTGCACAAAGAGGATCACTGACTATTTGAATCTTTCCTACCACACCACAGGGATTTTTCAAAAGAACAGTTCAAAACAACAAGAAGTACATCTGTGCTGAGCAGCAGGACTGCAGAATCGACAAAACGCAGAGGAAACGGTGTCCGTATTGTCGATTTCAAAAGTGTCTTCATGTTGGCATGAGACTGGAAGGTAAAGAACAAACTCAGCCACGTGTTTGGAAGAAAACTAGTCTTACATTTCATCTTCAGAATAAATGTCCTATTCCTATTTCTATTCTAATTCCTATCAAATCCATATTCACAAAAAAAATCAGATCAAATCCTTTTAGGAGTCTGTTATTGCCCAAATGCAGCAAAGTAACAGTAAAAATGAGGGTTTCAACTGGAATAATACCAATTTAGAAAAGTTTTCATATTAAAATAAAACTTGTATCATCAAAAGTGCACATCAAAGACGATACATAATTACCTCTAAATGACAACGTAATCACAGTGTAATTACTCTGATTACAGACAGTGACAGTGTGATTACAGTGTGATTACACTAATTACATTGAATTTCGTGATGGTGAAAAAAGCACGAGACTCGTCTGTAATTACAGTGTAATCAGAGTGTAGGACATGAACGGACTCCGGGTGATTCTTCCATCCTGCACATTTAATCATGTGATCAATAATGTATTGTAAAATAAACACATGCATTAAAATGTTTCAGAAAAATAAACCCTGAATTCTTTGTATGGATGCTGAGCTGTAAACAACTGATCAGTAACCTGATTAAATATGATCCACTGGTCGTCATGACGATACATTTTCAAAGGCGTGAAGTCATCACACTGTCAAAGAAGTCAAAGTGGTCTCAGATACAACTAGTGAAGATGACAAACACAGAACATTATTTACAGTTTACTGAATTATCCAACACAAAGGGGTCACTGCAGGTCCAGTCAGATCCAGTGTCGCTGACTGAACGGTCCCCCCCCAAAAATCAGTCCGTCCTGTCTTCACTGCATCATTTCAGAGCTTCAGCAGCGATTCACCAATTATCACCTCGTTTCTGCTTCAAACTGCCTCCAGTCATCATCTGTCTCAGCGACGGATATCTGAAGCTTTTGTGCAACAATCATTTCCACATAAATTCAGCTTTATTTCATCATAAAAGACGGAGAAAGCACTGCGGCAGCACGAGCTGCTACCTGTTGCACCTCTGTCATTTCAAAGCGTCACCGATTATCACCTCATTTTCTACTTAAAACGGCCTTGTTTCTGTTTAAAACTGACTTTAGAATGATTTAAGAGGTTTTACTTTATCATCTGATGGTTAATAATCCCATTAATCCATTTGATTGCTTTGGGTGAAGATACTCAGACGAGCTGCTGTGGTCCCAAATGACACATGCGCAGCAGAGGCAGGGTGGACCAATTTTTAGGGGGACTGTTGGGTCTGCGACACCGGTCCAAGTCCCAGGTTCCTGTGTTAGTCTGTGACCTGACATGAGTTTTGTTCCTGAAGGTTCATTTCATGCACAGCTGTCAGTCAACCTCAAACTGGAAAGTTTAACAAACAGAAATTGTCTTTGTCAGGGATGTGTGTGTGTGTGTGTGTGTGTGTGTGTGTGTGTGTGTGTGTGTGTGTGTGTGTGTGCACGCCCAGTTATTACACAAAAACTAGTGTGAGCAATTATTGTGCAACAAAATGAAAATCTAAAACTTTTGCATCTCACTTTTTTCAGTTATAAGAGAAAGTTGAACAAATAACTCAAAAAAATAAAAAAAAAAATATATATATATATATATAAAAGAAAAACAAAACAAACACGTTTGACATTTTATAAAGTATTCGTGATCTTTCCATCCACAGAGTCTGTCAGTTTGTTGATCGCTGACCGCGGTCTCGTCAATCCGCCTCAGAGAGGCGCCTTGTTTGCCTTCTCTGTAAATTTCAATGCTGCTTTTCCGTTTTCTTCCACATCTTTCTGGTTTTTGTTGCCATTTTAAAGTATTTGAGATCATTTTAGCTGAGCAGTCTGTCATTTTATCATTCTATCATTCTCTGCATTTCTTTAAATGTTTTCTATCTCCAGTCAACTTTTGAATCAAAGTACACTGAACAGTGTCTGTAACGACGCATTTTACTCAGATTTTCAGAGACAAATACACAAATGTGTAATTTGTGTAATTTATTTTTGTTGTCTTTTCCACCTTGTACAATTACACAAGACAAAAATATTATTGAAAATAATAATAATAATAATAATAAAACAACAACAAATATACACAACAAACAAACATATTTGCTACAAGTTTTTACATATTTGCCTGCAACACGTTTCAAAAAAGCTGGGACAGTGGTATGTTTACCACTGTGTTACATCACCTTTCCTTCTAACAACTCTCAAGTGTTGCAGGCAGACCAGTCTAGTACCCACACTCTTTTACTGTGAAGCCACCCTGTTGTAACACGTGCAGAATGTGACTTGTCATTGTCTTGCTGAAATAATCCGGGACGTCCCTGAAAAAGACGTTGCTTGGATGGCAGCATGTGTTGCTCCAAAACCTGGATGTACCTTTCAGCATTGATGGTGCATCACAGATGTGTAAGTTGCCCATGCCATGGGCACTAACACACTCCCATACCATCACAGATGCTGGCTTTTGAACTTTGTGCTGGTAACAATCTGGATGGTCTTTTTCCTCTTATGTCTGGAGGACACGACATCCATGATTTCCAAAAACTTTGTGTCTGTCCATTTCAAATGAGCTCAGGCCCAGAGAAGGCGGCGGCATTTCTGGATGTTGTTGATGTATGGCTTTCGCTTTACATGAGTTTTAACTTCCACTTGTAGATGTAGTGACGAACTGTGTTAACTGACAATGGTTTTCTGAAGTTTTCCTAAGTCCACGCTGTAGGATCCTTTACACAATGATGTCGGTTTTTAATGCAGTGCCGCCTGACGGATCGAAGCTCACGGACATTCAGTGTTGGTTTTCGGCCTTGCTGCTTACGTGTAGAAAGTTCTTCAGATTCTCTGAATCTTCTGATTATATTATGGACTGTAGATGATGGAATCCCTAAATTCTTTGCAATTGAACGTTGAGAAACGTTCTTAAACTGTTGGACTATTTTTTCACGCAGTTCTTCACAAACTGGTGGTCCTCGCCCCATCTTTGGTTTGTCAACGGCTGAGCCTTTTGGGGATGTTCTTTTTATGCCCAATCATGACACTCACCTGTTTCCAATGAGGTGTACTTTGAGCATTCATCAACTTTCCCAGTCTTTTGTTTTCCCGTCCCAACTTTTTTGAAATGTGTTGCAGGCATCCATTTCAAAATGAGCAAATATTTGCACAAAAACAACAACGTTTATCAGTTTGAACATTAAATATCTTGTCTTTGTGGTGTATTCAATTGAATATAGGTTGAAGAGGATTTGCAAATCATTGTATTCTGTTTTTATTTACATTTTACACAATGTCCCAACTTCATTGGAATTGGGGTTGTAAAATAGCTTGTAATGGCAACCCCTTTTCCTTAATATCTTTCCATTGTGCAATGTATTCTGGATCATACAAATTAAGAAATACCTTCAGTTGTGCAGCTTGGAAATAGCTTTTTAGACATGGTAGTGCTAGACCACCACTCCCTTTTGGCAATTGCATTGTTCTGTATTTTATTCTTGGCTTTGCGCCCTGCCATATGTATCTAGATATAATTTTGTCCCATTCTTTGAATTCTTTTTCTGTCACCTTTATTGGCAGATTTTGAAAAAGGTATAGCAGTCGGGGTAAAATGTTTATTTTGAACACTTCCACTCTTGATGTCAAACTCAAATATGATATCAAGTTCCATTTTTCCAAGTCAGTCTTTACATTTGATATAATTTTATCATAGTTTGAAGACTTCAGATTTGCAATTTCTTTTGGTAAATGAATTCCTAGATATTTCGCAAAATTCATATCCCATCTGATTGTCAGGCTGGGCGGGTGCTCGGCACCTGGAGCATCTGGACCCGCAATGCAGACTCCCAGACTTGGCTTTGGTGTAAGAGATAACATGGTCTTTATTTCAGGCACAGGTATGTTACACATGTGGTCATTCAGCAGAGCAGAGGTACAATCAGGATCAGGCAAAAATGCAGTCATTGATGGGCAGGGTTCAGTGGCACAAGCAAACACAGACATTGGAGATAAGGCAAAAGGCACAGTCAAAAACACAGAGCAAAAATACAGTACACGGCTAGGCAAAAACAGGGCTGTGAACAAAGGCTGGAAAGTGTACAAAGACAACAATCTGGCAGTGAGCTGTGAGACTGTGATGGCTTAAATAACAGGTGGTTTAAACAAGGTGCATGTGCAGATTGATTAGGCAATGAGGTGCACGTGTGGAGGGAAGATTCTAGAAAGGGGGTGTGGCTAGTGGACAAAGATTAAACACTGTGCAACATAGGGACGAAGAGGGTGATGTAAGGAACAAAGATACTAGGGCAGGTGCAGGGAGTGTGAGTGAACCGAAATGCAAAGCAGACAGAAAAAGGTGAGAGACAAAGACATGAGGCAAGTGCAATGATGTGAAGTGAGAACATAATCAGATATGAGTGAGGGACTGCAGGGAACTATGAAATGAGCTAAAACAGAATATACAGGAACAAGAATTAGGCATGACCATGAGGACTAAAAGTGAACCAAGATATAATGAGTACAACAACTTGAACCCACCGCTGATGCTCCTGCTCTTACTTCCCTTCCACTTGGTCTCTTGCACACACAATATGTCTGCCTTTCTCCTCTCCATCATATCAGCCAGCTCTCTCCCTTTACTAGTCATACTACCAACATTCAAAGTCCCCACTCTCATTTCCACCCTTCTCATTTTCCTTTTCTCCCACTGTTTGTGGACACGTTCTCCTCCTCCTCTTCTTTGTCTTCGCCCAGCAGTAGCCCAATTTCCACCGGCACCCTGTTGGGCAACAGCACTGGTGGCGGATGTTATTAAACCGGGCCTCAACCGGTCCGGTATGGAAATTCGATTCTTAGTCTGCATGGTTGGGTTGGCTTGTTTTATGCTGGATGCGCTTCCTGACGCAATCCTCCTCATTTATCTGGACTTACTTACTTCATAATTGTAAGTGTATCTGCACACATGCATTAATAATTACTGGTCTCGTGTGTATTTTATTGCTAATTATCCCTCCTGCTCAGCGAGCATTTCTGGAAAATGTCTTATTTGGCAATTTTCAGCGTGATGTACATTTTAGAAAAAGTTAAACATTCTGGTGGCCGGCAGACGGCGAAAAAGGAATGAAGTTATATCCGACAACGAAGCTTCAGAGCTTTCTTTTTGAAAATGATGGCTCGAACTTCCCAGATATGGTCGGGAACGTTGCCCTGACACCTGGCAGTGAGTTTGATGATGATGATGGTGTTGAGGGAGCTGCAGGAGGATCTGCTGAAATACTGCCCGACCCTTGGGAGCCAGAGGTCCAGCAGCAGCTGCCGCTGACATGGAGGATGTATCTGTCCGGAATGATCATGTGGGAAACACCAAATGGTGAGAAATCACTGATAATTAATTTTGTGTAACAGTGCTGTTTAGGTCTATACTGACAGCAGATACACATGTGCACAAAATGATTAGGCCCCTGTGAAAGTTAACATTTTAATTTCATTTAAGGTCTTCCAAAATTTCCCACTTGGTTTTTTTAATGCTGTAAACACAGAACTTCAACACAGTTCTAAATTTTTATTTTGGATTGTTACGGTTGTTTTACTGCACATACAGAAACATTATTTCACTAAGAGCCAAAACCTCGAGGGGTCAAAATGAATAATTACTGATATACTGCGTGTACATGAGTAGATAAGACTCAGTTATATCTTGATTTTACAAGCTTTGAGCATTACATCATCAACAAACAAGTCGGTTCTCCAGGGAACTTAATCATTTTGACTGTGGTAGTTTTTGATTTTGTAAGGAGTGTCCACACCTCGAGCGTCATTTACTAAATAGTTATTTCTTTGCCCCGCCCTCCAATGAATTTGCAGACAAAGTGTGGAAACTGAAGTAGTAATACCTAATAAGCAGTGGTGGGCACAGTTCCGATAATCTGATAACTAATAATTATCGAAGATAATGTTTTCATTATCAGATTATCTTTTCAGATAACTTTGAAAACCATTATCGGACTAATTATCTTCCGATAAATTTTTGTCAGATAATTTTTAGAGCGATAACGTGGTAAACAAAGCTGAACAGCTACAAACTCTTATAAAATTTAAAATCAGTTGAGCACCTAACTGTTAAATGTTTTGTAGTGTAGTTCTACCCTCTGCAAAAAGATGAGAGCTGTGTTGTGTGGGCCGCTGAAGAGGAGGTACTGCTGGCCCACCACCACCAGAGGGCACCCTGCCTGGAGTGCGGGCTCCAGGCACCAGAGGGCGCTGCCATCTCACAGGAGCAGCTGGGGTGACAGCTGTCACCTACGACAGCTGTTACCAATCTTCTGATCCGCAGCGGTATATCTGCAAGACGTCATCTCCACTTCTCTGCCGAGATATCGCTCTACCAAGGAGGTAACGTATCCAGCCAAACAGATTATCTTTTGACCATTAAATACTTTTTTGCCTTTACACAGAAAGAGAAAAGAACAGCAGGAGACTGTATTTTGGATAAGTACTCACATTTCTGCACTACAGTGTTTTTCCTGACGAGAGGTGGAGGAGGTTTTTCCACCATACATGTTGCTGGGTGCAGGCGCACCCACATCTGACTGTTTCTGTTCCTCGCCAGCAGTACCGGATCCGACAAGCGGAGGCAGTGGCCACCTGGGAGTTCGGGACTTGGCGGCTCCAGTATTCCCGGGGTTCGGTGGCGGAGGAAATCGTGTGGTTCCGGTTCTGCTTTGGACAGACGTCTCCTATCTTCGAGCCTGCCCACATGACACCTTTGTGATTCGGCTTTATTGTCTGTTATTGTAATCGGTTGTGTTTGTTGTGCTTATTTCACAACAGTAAAAGTGTTATTTGACTTCCTCCATTGTCCGTTCATTTGCGCCCCCTGTTGTGGGTCCGTGTTCCTACACTTTCCCAACAAGCTGCTTCTAGAAGAAACAGCTCTATCCTCTGCAGGCAAAGGAGAACTGGTCACAAAAAAACCTCATTTCTTTTAACCCCATACTGATACGACGGCCATATCACCCAAGTCATCCAGAGGCATACATTTTAACTTATGGTTCAAATTTTAACCAAACTAATTTTGAACAAGTTATTTAAATTAACGTCATGTCTGAAGTTTTATAAAGTGAAAATATCAGTTATATCGTTTAGTTTTAAAGTAATGCGCTAATTTTTAAGGTTTTAGTGTAGACATGCTGTGTCCCAGTGCATTATGGGTAGGATAGGGTAATTTCAGTACGTTCACGACATGAAAAATGCATTTGAGACACTCTGATCAGGCTCCATGGACAACAGCATTAAACTCTAGTGCCTAAAACTCTTGCGAATATATTCTTGGGTTAATAGATGTTATTGTGTTTGTGTTTATTAAATTCCACACGTTAAACGTAGCACGTTAACATAGTCATTCTAGGGACAAGAAGGACAGAGTGTATTTCACCCATATTGGCCTCTCTTCATTGGCTTCCTGTTAATTCCAGAATAGAATTTAAAATTCTTCTTCTTACTTATAAGGTTTTGAATAATCAGGTCCCATCTTATCTTAGGGACCTCATAGTACCATATCACCTCAATAGAGCGCTTCGCTCTCAGACTGCAGGCTTACTTGTAGTTCCTAGGGTTTGTAAGAGTAGAATGGGAGGCAGAGCCTTCAGCTTTCAGGCTCCTCTCCTGTGGAACCAGCTCCCAATTCGGATCAGGGAGACAGACACCCTCTCTACTTTTAAGATAAAGCTTAAAACTTTCCTTTTTGAAAAAGCTTATAGTTAGGGCTGGATCAGGTGACCCTGAACCATCCCTTAGTTATGCTGCTATAGACTTAGACTGCTGGGGGGTTCCCATGATGCACTGAGTGTTTCTTTCTCTTTTTGCTCTGTATGCACGACTCTGCATTTAATCATTAGTGATTAATCTCTGCTCTCTTCCACAGCATGTCTTTTTCCTGATTCTTTCCCCTCAGCCCCAACCAGTCCCAGCAGAAGACTGCCTCTCCCTGAGCCTGGTTCTGCTGGAGGTTTCTTCTTGTTAAAAGGGAGTTTTTTCTTCCCACTGTCGCCAAGTGCTTGCTCATAGGGGGTCGTTTTGACAGTTGGGGGTTTTCTGTAATTATTGTATGGTTTTTGCCTTACAATATAAAGCGCCTTGGGGCAACTGTTTGTCTGCCTCCCATTCTACTCTTACAAACCCTAGGAACTACAAGTAAGCCCGCAGTCTGAGAGCGAAGCGCTCTATTGGGGTGATATGGTACTATGAGGTCCCTAAGATAAGATGGGACCTGATTATTCAAAACCTTATAAGTAAGAAGAAGAATTTTAAATTCTATTCTAGAATTAACAGGAAGCCAATGAAGAGAGGCCAATATGGGTGAAATATGCTCTCTCCTTCTAGTCCCCATCAGTACTCTAGCTGCAGCATTTTGAATTAACTGAAAGCTTTTCAGGGAACTTTTAGGACAACCTGATAATAATGAATTACAATAGTCCAGCCTAGAGGAAATAAATGCATGAATTAGTTTTTCAGCATCACTCTGAGACAAGACCTTTCTAATTTTAGAGATATTGCGTAAATGCAAAAAAGCAGTCCTACATATTTGTTTAATATGCGCTTTGAATGACATATCCTGATCAAAGATGACTCCAAGATTTCTCACAGTATTACTAGAGGTCAGGGTAATGCCATCCAGAGTAAGGATCTGGTTAGACACCATGTTTCTAAGATTTGTGGGGCCAAGTACAATAACTTCAGTTTTATCTGAGTTTAAAAGCAGGAAATTAGAGGTCATCCATGTCTTTATGTCTGTAAGACAATCCTGCAGTTTAGCTAATTGATGTGTGTCCTCTGGCTTCATGGATAGATAAAGCTGGGTATCATCTGCGTAACAATGAAAATTTAAGCAATGCCGTCTAATAATACTGCCTAAGGGAAGCATGTATAAAGTGAATAAAATTGGTCCTAGCACAGAACCTTGTGGAACTCCATAATTAACCTTAGTCTGTGAAGAAGATTCCCCATTTACATGAACAAATTGTAATCTATTAGATAAATATGATTCAAACCAGCGCAGTGCCTTTAATACCTATGGCATGCTCTAATCTCTGTAATAAAATTTTATGGTCAACAGTATCAAAAGCAACACTGAGGTCTAACAGAACAAGCACAGAGATGAGTCCACTGTCTGAGGCCATAGGAAGATCATTTGTAACCTTCACTAATGCTGTTTCTGTACTATGATGAATTCTAAAACCTGACTGAAACTCTTCAAATAGACCATTCCTCTGCAGATGATCAGTTAGCTGTTTTACAACTACCCTTTCAAGAATTTTTGAGAGAAAAGGAAGGTTGGACATTGACCTATAATTAGCTAAGATAGCTGGGTCAAGTGATGGCTTTTTAAGTAATGGTTTAATTACTGCCACCTTAAAAGCCTGTGGTACATAGCCAACTAATAAAGATAGATTGATCATATTTAAGATCGAAGCATTAAATAATGGTAGGGCTTCCTTGAGCAGCCTGGTAGGAATGGGGTCTAATAGACATGTTGATGGTTTGGATGAAGTAACTAATGAAAATAACTCAGACAGAACAATCTGAGAGAAAGAGTCTAACCAATTACCAGCATCACTGACAGCAGCCAAAGATAATGATACGTCTTTGGGATGGTTATGAGTAATTTTTTCTCTAATAGTTAAAATTTTATTAGCAAAGAGAGTCATGAAGTCATTACTAGTTAAAGTTAAAGGAATACTTGGCTCAATAGAGCTCTGACTCTTTGTCAGCATGGCTACAGTGCTGAAAAGAAACCTGGGGTTGTTCTTATTTTCTTCGATTAGTGATGAGTAGTAAGATGTCCTAGCTTTATGGAGGGCTTTTTATAGAGCAACAGACTCTTTTTCCAGGCTAAGTGAAGATCTTCTAAATTAGTGAGACGCCATTTCCTCTCCAGTTTACGGGTTATCTGCTTTAAGCTGCGAGTTTGTGGGTTATACCATGGAGTCAGGCACTTCTGATTTAAGGCTCTCTTTCAGTCAGCCCCTGATTGTGCAAGTTTTCCTACTTAGAAAGATGAGAATGATCTGTAGTTTTCATCATAGGTACACTTCAACTGTGAGAGACAAAATAAGAAAAAAAATCCAGGAAATCACATTGTAGGATTTTTAAAGAATTTAGTTGTAAATAGTGGTGGAAAATAAGTATTTGGTCACCCACAAACAAGCAAGATTTCTGGCTCTCACAGACCTGTAACAACTTCTTTAAGAAGCTATTCTGTCCTCCACCTGTTACCTGTATTAATGGCATCTATTGGAACTCGTTATCTGTATAAAAGACACCTGTCCACAGCCTCAAACAGTCAGACTCAAAACTCAACCATGGCCAAGACCAAAGAGCTGTCGAAGGACACCAGGAAGAAAATTGTAAATGTGCACCAGGCTGGGAAGAGTGAGTCTACAATTTTCAAGCAGGTTGGTGTGAATAAATCAACTGTGGGAGCAATTGTAAGAAAATGGAAGACATACAAGACCATTGATAATCTCCCTTGATCTGGGGCTCCACGTAAGATGTCATCCTGTGGGGTCAAAATGATCATGAGAACGGTGAACAAAAATCCCAGAACTACACAGAGGGACCTGATGAATAACCTGCAGAGAGCTGGGACTAAAAGTAACAAAGGCTACACACTACGCAGAGAGGGACTCAAATCCTGGCGTGCCAGGCGTGTCCCCCTGCTTAAGCCAGTACAAGTCCAGTCCCATCTGATGTTTGCCAGAGAGCATATGGATGATCCAGAAGAGGATTGGGAGAATATCATGTGGTCAGATGAAACCAAAATAG
The DNA here is from genome assembly GCF_902500255.1 of Thalassophryne amazonica. Classification (NCBI taxonomy): domain Eukaryota; kingdom Metazoa; phylum Chordata; class Actinopteri; order Batrachoidiformes; family Batrachoididae; genus Thalassophryne; species Thalassophryne amazonica. Next base: position 70,750,666 of record NC_047119.1, read on the forward strand.
AACATTTTGGTAAAAACTCGTGTTTGGAGGAAGAAGAATGCTGAGTTGCATTCCAAGAACATCATATCTACCGTGAAGCATGGGGGTGGAAACATCATGCTTTGGGGCTGTTTTTCTGCAAAGGGGACAGGACGACTGATCCGTGTTAAGGAAAGAATGAACAGGGCTATGTATCATGAGATTTTAAGCCAAAACCTCCTTCCATCAGTGAGAACATTGAAGGTGCAACGTGGCTGGGTCTTCCAGCATGACAATGATCCCAAACACACCGCTCAGGCAACAAAGGAGTGGCTCCGTAAAAAGAATTTCAAGGTCCTGGAGTGACCACGCCAGTCTCCAGACCTCAGCCCCATAGAAAATTTGTTGAGGGAGTTGAAAGTCCGTGTTGCCCAGCGACAGCCCCAAAACATCACTGCTCTAGAGGAGATCTGCATGGAGGAATGGGCCAAAATACCAGGTACAGTGTGTGCAAACCTGGTGAAGATTTAGAGGAAACGTTTGACCTCTGTCATTGCCAACAAAGATTATGTTACAAAGTATTGAGTTGAACTTTTGTTATTGACCAAATACTTATTTTCCACCACAATTTACAAATAATTTTTTTTTTAAATCCTACAATGTGATTTCCTGGATTTTTTTTTTTGTTTCCATTTTGTCTCTCATAGTTGAAGTGTACCTATGATGAAAATTACAGACCTCTCTCATCTTTCTAAGTCGGAGAACTTGCACAATCAGGGACTGACTAAATACTTTTTACCCCACTGTATATATATATTTCAATTTCACAGGGTCCCTGTTTAAACGAAACAAAACAAAACACCAGGACCACTTCAAATACACAAAGGATGACATATATTTCAGAATTTTTGTTTTTTTTTTTTTGCCATTTTTCAGAGAATATGAATAACACAAAAACGGTTGAAGCCATTTATTGTCAAACAAATGTTTTTACTCTTTTTAAATCATAATGACAACAGAAACTACTCAAATGACTCTGATTAAAAGTTTACATACCCCTGTTCTTAATACTGTGTGTTGCCCCCTTTAACATCAGTGACAGCTTGAAGTCTTTTGTGGTCATTGTGGACTAGACTCTTTGATGGTGAAGCTTCCACCGAATATGTTTTGGATTTTATTTACATCAGTTATGAAGAAATACAAACAGTATGTGGTAAATACTGTGTGGTAAATCTGCATGGAGTAGACAGTTCTCAAAAACGGAGTGACTGTGCAGGAAGGAGAAGAGTGAGGAAAGACACCAAGACACCCAGACAATCCAGAAAAAGTTACGGGCTTATGTGGCTGTGATTGAAGAAATTGTTCATAGTGCAAAGTTTGCATTTTGCATCACCACTCTTAGCTTCATAGTGGGTAGAGCAAAGAAGGATATTTGGGGAAGGATAGAAGTGATTGGGAGGTACAGCCCCCTGATCTGAATCTGAGTGCTGTTTTGTTGTTGGACTTCTGTGTTGGGCAGAGATTGTCCATAACAAACACTTTGTTCGAGCACAAGGCTGTTCAAGGGTGAATGCTTGGTGGAATAGCCTGTCCAGACAACCTTCAACTCACACCTTTGAATAACCATCTCCCACATCCTGAGGGAAGCCGGGGACATGGAAGTAGGGTGGTCCACGTTCACGGCCTTCATTGTTGAGGCAGCTGCTTGGAGGTGTTGCGAGATGGTTGTTGGCACTTGTCGTGGAGGCAACCCAAGAACCCACTGCTGAACACCTGCGATGACGGAAGCTGTCAGGCTGAAGAAGCCCTTTGGTGCCTAGTTGGCGCAGAGGTTGCCAGAATCAGCGGACACATACTGGCAGGGCAGAAGGACTGCAGCCTCACTGCTGACTGAGGCAAAAAACTGTGGCATTTGAGGAGTTTGGAGAGGCCATGGAGAATGATTTTTGGTCAGCCTCAAAGTGGTTCTGGCAAACTGTCTGGAGACTCTGGAGAAATAGAGGCAGTTCTTGGGCCAGGGTGTGATTAGAAAAGGAGACCTGGTAAACTGGACTGAGGATATTGTTAGGATAACACTTTCAGGATCTTCTCAACTCTACTGACATGCCATCCATTGCAGAGTCAAGAATGGAAGACTCAGACTGGTGCCATCACCCTATTGGATGTCACCAAGGTAGTAAAAAACTCAGTGGTAAGTTACCACAGGCGGATGAGATTTGTCCTGAGATGCTGAAGTCTGTGGATGTTCTTGGGCTCTCATGGCTGACACGCATAAACAATGCTGGGGACAGTGCCCCTGGATTGGTAAACTGAGGTGGTGGTTCCTATCTTTAAAAAAGGAGGGCCAGAGAGTGTGTTCTAATTATAAAACCATCACACTTCTCAGCCTCCCAGGTAAAACCTATGCCAAGGTACGAGAGAGGAGACTGACCGTTAGTCGAACCTCAGATTCAGGAGGAGCAATGTGGATTTTGTCCTAGTCATGGAACAGTGGACCAGCTCTTTACTCTCGTCAGGATGTTAGAAGGGTCTTGGGAGTATGACCAACCAACTTAAATGTGTTTTGTGGACTTGGAGAAGGCATATGTCCGGGTCCCTCAAGGTGTCCTCTGGTATCTATGTGACCAATGTAGAAGCTGGGTCCACATTCTCGGCCTGAAATCAGACCTGTTTTCGGTGGGTGTTGGACTCTGTTAGGGCTGTCCCTTGCCACCAGTCCTCTTCATGATCTTCATGGATGAAATTTGTCAGTATGCATGTGCAGTCAAGACATATCAACTTTTAATGTTTGCATTTAAGAAATCAAACATATTTCACAAAATTCTAAGTGAAAAAATTATGCTTTTGTTTTTTGAGTACATTCCTATAGCACTGTTTTGTCTGATGCTTAAAGTGCTTTACACTGATGACCCACACACACACACACACCTGGGTCAGCACAGAGCCATGTATCATAGAGTCATACCAAAGGATCCTCTATGCTGGGCCTCCCAGTGTCTGTGAATGTTGTATTTTACAACCCCAGTTCCAATGAAGTTGAGATGTTGTGTGAAATGTAAATAAAAACAGAATACAATGATTTGCAAATCCTCTTTGCAAAAACCTATATTCAATTGAATACACCACAAAGACAAGATATTTAATGTTCAAACTGATAAACTTTATTATTTTTGTGCAAATATTTGCTCATTTTGAAATAGATGCCTGTAGCACATTTCAAAAAAGTTGGGATGGGGCAACAAAAGACTGGGAAAGTTGATGAATGCTCAAAGAACACCTGTTTGGAAAATTCCACAGGTGAACAGGTTAATTGGAAAATAGGTGAGTGTCATGATTGGGTATAAAAGGAACATCTACAAAAGTCTCAGCCTTTCACAAGCAAAGATGGGGTGAGGATCATCACTTTATGAACAACTGTGTGAAAAAAATAGTCCAACAGTTTAAGAACATTGTTTCTCAATGTTCAATTGCAAGGAATTTAGGGATTCCATCATCTACAGTCCATAATATAATCAGAAGATTCAGAGAATCTGGAGAACTTTCTACACATAAGTGGCAAGGCCAAAAACCAACATTGAATGCCCGTGACCTTCGATCTCTCAGATGGCACTGCATTAAAAGACGACATTATTGTGTAAATGATCTTACGGCTTATGGCTCAGGAACGCTTCAGAAAACCATTAACCACACAGTTCATCGCTACATCTACAAGTGCAAGATAACACTCTACCATGCAACGCGAAAGCCAAACATCAACAACATCCAGAAACGCCGCCGCCTTCTCTGGGCCCGAACTCATTTGAAATGGACAGACGCAAAGTGGAAAAGTGTGCTGTGGTCTGATGAGTCCACATTTCAAATTGTTTTTGGAAATCATGCAGGAGATGCTATTGGTATAAACAGAGAAGAGAATGGGAGATAAAACACAGCCTTGTGGGAGTCCTGTTTTTAAAATGGTCAGGGTTTGAAAAATAAAAACTGATTTTTTCTTATTCATTGGTTTTTGTATGTTTATTCTCTTGTTTTTTTGTGCTTGGGTCTGTCTGTCTCTGTCTCTTGGTTCTTGGTGGTGGGTGTTTCCCTCTCTCTGACCACGCCCTTGTTCTGGTGCTTTCCATGCACACCTGTTCCTGATTTGCTGCTCCTCACCTGGGGTTATATAAGCTCACTAGGTGTGTTTTTCCTTTGCCAGTTTGTTGTGCCTTGTGCCACTTTCCAGCTCTGTTCCTGTGTTCTGTTGTCCTGCCTACCTCAGTGTATTCCTGACCTCCACCCTGTTGCATCGACCACGTCTTACCCTTATGATTTTTGTACTGCTGCTTGTTCTGGACTGCCTACATGTGTACCGACCTCTGCAATCCAAACCAGTAAAACCTTTTTACATCCAGAGCTGTTTGTTTGAGCCGTGCATTTGTGTCCAGAAATTCCTGATAAAAACCAGCTTACTGGACTCAGTGTGGGGTGAACCTGAAGGTCAGAAAGACAGTGCAACAGGTTGTTTGTATTTATGGTATTGAAAGCTGAGGAGAAGTCTCTGAATAAAATCCTTGTGTGTGGGTGTGCAGAGTCCAGATGTTTGGTGACAGTATCTGAAAGGGTGAGAAGTCGACTAACTGGGAATTTTTCTTGCCAGCAGTCCGACCTGATCGCATGAGAGGCGGCAGGAACAAGTTTGGCCCCATGTACAAGCGTGACCGGGCCCTTAAGCAGCAGAGAAAAGCACTGATGCAGGCTGCTGGATTCAGACTACAAAGTCCACCTTTGGCCTCATCCAGGCAGCCGAGAGATTACACATTTCCTGATCTGCATCCAGTTCCAGTTCTGCAAAACACGCCACTACAAACAGCACATGATGACTGCGTCAGCTTCGACCCCTTCTCACTGTTCACCCTGATGCCCACCGTCTCACCTGGAGTTGCCCAGTACCCGTACACACCTTTATCAAACTGGACCAACACGTCAGAGACATCCAACACCTACAGAGTTTCACTTGCCTCTGGTGTAAGCCATCGCATCGACGTCAGACAGCTGTCCTTGGGATCTGCTTCTCCACAAGTTGGC